>NW_004949227.1:142469-184916 GCF_000317375.1 Microtus ochrogaster | reverse complement strand
AACTGTATGTCCCCATCCCACTTGTGTATTGGCTTTGGATTCTCTTTTGGTCAATTACTGCTACATGTGCACGGAAAAAGACTGATAAACTTGAAATGTTGCAAAAGAATACTCTCAATAAGTCAGCAACTCTGAGCAATAATTTCATTAGGTCTTTCCTCATTTTTCCTTATTACAAAGCCAGTACACAGCCACTATAATAAATGCAAATGGGTAAGGAAGTAAGGAAGATATAGCACACCACTGCCCTGGGATAAGCACTGTCACCTGTAGGGAATGGTCCTTCAGAATAGACATAAAAAAATACTTAGAAACCACAGCCATTTCTGGAAAGACTGTTAGCAGATACCAATCTCTAGTATGGCTATCACAAGGAACTGCAAGCAGTTTTATGGTGCATCCTGGATGGATTATGAATGTCCCCAATCTCATGACTGGGAAGCAGCTATGTTTGGCCATGCTGGTGACACTCTGATAGCTTCAGGAAAAAAAAAAGCCATTTGGGCCAAATGGGCTAGGTGCTAAGAAGTAACCCACTGTCCTGGAGGGAGAGGCTGCATCCTCAGCTCCACAGAAAAGCTTAACTCTCCTTCTTGCTGTGCCTCACTCACTTAGAAATACTCAAGGAGGCACTGGCATGGTACAGCTAAATTCTTCCCTGTAAACTGATGATTTTCTGCCACTTACCCACCAGACAGTAGCAGAACGGTCTAACCAATAGCAGAGACATAGCCATTTTCTAAAGAGCATTGCCTTCTTTCCAGAAGAACAGAAGGCTCAGGTAGACTCTGACCCTCCTTCTCTGGGTTCTCCTAGCCCACAGTTACAAGAGGCCCAGGAACCATGGCACTAGCAAAGCAGGAATGCCACTCAATGGCCCAAGCCAAGAACTAGGAAGGTTGACTGCTAGGGCCAGAGCCCCAAAGGTCCCTCGCTACATATGCAGCCATAGGCATACTTGGAACTTCTATGTTTTCTTTCTAGTACTTGTCAACATCCGATTCATCTTGTCTGCAGGTTCTCCATGCCTTCTATCAGAAGGTAGTATAGATAGCCCTTCCTCCTGGGAGCCTTCCCTGGGCTATTAAGTTCTACTTATACCTTACCCCTACCCATCTAAGAAACATAACTCTACCTGATTATCACCTCCCTGCTCTCTTTCTAACCTCTGAGAACAGAGCACATGTTTGTCTGACCCCCCCCCCTCCTGTCATTCCAAAACCATGCACAGTGCCTGGCCCAGTGCTTGGATGACAAGGACCATTTCCTAAGTGAATAAGAACGTCAGAAAACGAAGAAACAGATGGAGACCAAGGATATCTAGTAAATCTGCCATCTGCTACTCGTGAAATGGCTGTGTGTCTTTATCAAAATCCATGGAATAGGAGCTGGAGAGATGGCTCAGAGGTTAAGAGCACTGGTTGCTCTACCAGAGGTCCTGAGTTCAATTCCCAGCAACCACATGGAGGCTCATGACCATGTATAATGAGATCTGGTGCCCTCTTCTGGCCTGCAGGTATACATGCAGCACAGCAGAACACTGTAAACAAAATAAATAAATAAATAAATAAATAAATAAATAAATAAATAAATAAATGTTTTAAAAAAAAACCATGGAATAGCAGTCAGGCATGGCAGCACACACCTGTAGTCCTAGCACCTAGGAGGTGAGGCAGGAGGACTGGAAAAATTCAAGATCATTCTCATATACATAACAATTTCAAGGCTAGCCTGGGTTACATGAACTCTGCTTCAAAAAAACAAAAAGAGGGGCAATTGGTCAACCCATGGAATGGAGGCACCAATTTCATTTAACTGCTGGAAAGTCTAATCAAGAGGAGGTATACAAGCTGTTCACAAGCCCCAGCAGGATGGAGCTGAGCTAAAGTACACCGACCCTCACTTTACTAGCTTTTCAGTCAGAGAGTTAGTTCAAAGTTAGTGTCCTTGGGAGCTGCAAGGCTGACCACAGTAACTCCCAGCAGTGAATTCCTCCTGGGCTTCAGCTGTGACAATGAGCCAGCCTGCTAAGGGCCTGCACCAGGTGTGTGGCTCACAGTCTCGGCAGCCCTGTTCACAGAAGGCAACAGCACTGTTAGTGCTAAACCTGTCCCACAGTTGCTGCCTGTGCCAGATGTGACAACGGCCTTTGTTCCAGTCCCAGAAAAGTCCCCAAACACAAATCCTTGATCTTGCTCTATACAGATGTGAGTAGTTTCTTTTAGGGGATTACAAAGCTCTCCCTCATAAACCCAGTTTGTCCAATCAAAGTTGCCCAATATGAGGCAGGTTGAGGAGTTGAAGTCCACATTTTAAATAGAATTTCATAAAGCATATGCAACTCCCTCCCCCAGAGAACTGAGGGGAGAAACATAGTAAGTAAAAGAGGCTGCAGGCAACATTGAGTTCTGGAAGTTAAGAGTTGTCAAATGCTTTGAGATTGTGAAGTCCTCTTTCCCCACTGGACAGAAAGGAAACTGGAGCTCAGAGAGAGAAGAGAATTGGCTTAAGGCCATGCTCTGGGTCAGTGGGGGAACATGGTCTGGAGGTCAGAGCTCTAATTCCCCAGAGCTAGTTGTTGGTTGGCTGGTGCTAAGCCGTGCTAACCAAAAGCTAAACGGGCTAACCAAGACTCCCAAAAAGAAAGTTGAGGAAGCAAAGGCCCAGCGGCTTCCAGTCTCAGAACCCTGGTTCAGTCTCATTACAGGGGCTTGGGTTTGCTTGTTGGCCTTTTCGCTAGAATCAAGTGTCAAGCCGCTTGAGAGGCAGGGGGTCTGGCGCTGTAAGAAGGATCAAGAGTCATTCGTAAAGGCTGAGTCTCCACCTCCAATAGGACTGGTGACAAAGCAGTCTAAGAGAGGGAAACCCAGGGAGGAATTGACTCTGGGAACCAGACAACAACGCAAGTGGAAAGGGCGAGGCGGGCGAGAACACGTGAC
Organism: Microtus ochrogaster; assembly: GCF_000317375.1. NCBI lineage: Eukaryota > Metazoa > Chordata > Mammalia > Rodentia > Cricetidae > Microtus > Microtus ochrogaster. The sequence goes on along the minus strand of NW_004949227.1, from coordinate 181,977 downwards.
CTCTTCAAAAGGGCTTCCACAAGGACACCAGGGAGGAGACACTCAGCCACAGCGACCCACCTTTCCAGCTCTTCCGGAGCCCCTGTCACAAGCCACAGACCACCCCCTCCCTAGAGGAGCCAGACCAGAGCCAACTTCGGCCATCCTCCTCACTGACAGCAGATGTGACCAATGAACCCCAGCGTGCAGCCCTCTCCCCGCCCCTCCTAAGGTCCGCACAGCCAATTGCACTCCAGGTCACTCAAAGAGCCGCTACCCCACTCCTGGTCTCAATGGGGTGTGAAGTCCCCCAGTGAGCGCTGCAACTGTCCCACCACCCATTCACCACTCACCTCCCAAGGACGGCAGAGGAGAGCTGGCCTGAACACTGCCTTTGCAGCACCGCCAGCAGCTATCGCCACCTTCAGCGCCATGACGAAAAGTGAGGACCTCTACAGGTCAAAACGTTAAGACACCGTTCTCGCGAGAATTCAGCCAGTGAAAGGTCCGGGGTGCAGGATAAGAAAAGCCAGCACTACGCACGCGCACGGTTTCATGGGTTCCTACGCCCCCTTCCGGTGCCTGGAGCACTGTTGCCGCCATCTTGTTGGGGAGAAAAGGAGGGAAGTGCCACCGGTTGAGACTCTGGTCAGGGAAGCGGACACGTCAGTGCCGCCAGCAACGTCACCAGGCCCGGCCCAGCCCGACTGTGCACGATTGGGTGTTGAGATCGCTTACGCGTCGCGCTTCCTCGTCTGCTCCGCATGTTCAGGGCGGCTTGCTCTCTTTTCCCTTCAGCAGAGAAGAGGCGATGGCGGCAATGGCATCTTTCGGCGCCCTGGCGCTACTCCTGCTGTCCAGCTTATCTTGCTGCTCAGGTAGCGGCCTGACCGGACCTTATTTTGGGCGAACCTCTGTCCCGTAGCAGGTGGTGTTGGGGGAGGAAGGGTGCGCGCGAGGCTGGGGTCTGGCCCTTCCTGGGGCTCTTCGCTGCTGGGATCTAACCCCGCGGGTATCGTGTTGTGGCGAGCGAAGCACCACATACACGTTTACCTGCCGGCCAGGCGGCTGGAAGAGCAAATCCTTCCATGTCTGCTTTTGGGAGTACCCCAAAGGCGCACCATGCTCCGGCCATCAGTTCCAGCCGGGAAGGTGATATGTCTTTGATTCCTGTTTCAGAAGGTAGTTGCACAAGAACAGTGCTTATCAGCACCTGGCAATAACCTGTGTGAGAAGTAGTGCTGGCAGAGAGGAACCAGTACCGTGTAGGCCAGGCTAAGAGAGGAAGCAAGGACACTCCAGGCAGAGGAGCAGAGTAAGTGCTGGAGGCAAGTTAGAGAGGGAGCCAAAGAAGTGAACAAGGGCTTTTAGTGCCAGAGCCTCGACTTTCCATGAGGCCCTGGTATATCCTTCCCAAGGTTCATAGCAGAATTGAGCAGTGCACAGATCCATTGATAACTCCCTGTGGTGGGGTTGAGCTCAACCTGGAGTCCAGACGCGTGTTTTGGAACTTGTTAGAGGACCGCCTCAAAGAGACAAACCTGGCTGTAAAACCTGTTAGGGGCTCCACAATGTCCACAGGAAAAAGGCCCAGCTTAGCAGGGTACAGAAGGGTTCCAAGACACAGAGAACAGTTGGATGAGGACTTTCCCAGTTAGTGTTTACTTAATACCCTGTGACATAATAACCTTATTTTTTTTCCTGTGACCACATTTCTTTAGACGTGTTTAGTTACAGGAACAGGTTGATGTTTGGGTCCAGAGTTTACTTCTCTCTGGAAACACTAGGACCATTCTTGGCATTGTCTAGAGACCCTTCTTTGAAAGTCCTGTGTGTTGCCAGTACTTCACTTAGTGTCTACAGAATGCTTTCAGTACATGAGGCTATCTTGGTTTACTGGGCTTCTGGGGTGCTTCAGGCCCAGGTGAGCTCCTTTGTGGCCTCCCTGACCTGGACTCAGGTACTAATTCAATAAACCAGACCCCTCAAATACACTCCTGCTCCTTCCATGTTTTTACCTCTGCAGACTCTTCCCTACCCCATCCTGACCTGTTTCAACATCTCTCACTGGTCTCTTCCATTATACTTAAGACCGAGTACTAGAATCCACCTCCCAGACCTCCCTGTCAGCAACAGAAGGACTTGTGTGTCCTCAGTTCACCAAGTCTGAGAGGCAGAGCCAGGGTAAACTCTTTTGCCTTTTGCCTGGAACACACAAATTGGCTTTGCCTCTTCCCCACAGCAGAAGCCTGCCTGGAGCCCCAGATCACCCCTTCTTACTATACAACCTCAGATGCCGTCATTTCTACAGAGACCGTATTCATCGTGGAGATCTCACTGACTTGCAAGAACAGGGTCCAGGTAAGACAGTAGGACTCAGCAGAGAGGGTGCAGGGGAAGAGATAAGGGTGGCAGTGCTCTTCACTGGCAGTTGACAGTGACCCGAGGATCCTATCAACAGGGAGAATAAGGATTCCAATTCACAGGGTGCAGGAGAGATGAGGGCACAGCAAGGCCAGATCCTAGCAAGTACTTCAAGAGCATTTTCCTGACCTGATTGGTATGCTTTGCCTCCATGCAGTAATGTGGGTAGATACCCCACTGTTTCCTGGATGAATGTCTGGAACGGAAGAAAGAACTAGTGTCAGGCCCTATGACCCTTCATCTTCTTTCTGGTTGCAGTTTGCCTGCGTGTGTGTCTGGATGGATATTCTCTAAGTTTAAAATTGGAAACCCCAGCCTGAGCCCCTGATCTGCTCTTTCAAAATCTAAAAGAAATTGGACCTTTTTTTGGAGGGAGGGTCAATACTCTATGGTTAAATACCTCGTTTGGCATGAAACAAGGCCATTTTTATCATCCTACTTGTGTATACAGCTAATAGACTTGCTGTGGGTTAGGTTAAGCTGGTCATAGGGAAGATCTTGCTCTACTCACCTCTAGTGAAACAGGAAGGAAGATGGTGACAGTATCCATGGGTATGACCTAGCATGGCTATGGGCTGTGGAAGGCATTTGCCTTGGGTCTTCTATAGCAACCCCTACCAATATAGCCCTTCAACTGGACTACTCTTCCTAGTCATGGTACTGCTTTGAGCAGCATAATGGGGGTTCTGTGTGTGTCCAAAGAAGGAAAATGTGACTCTTGCTTTATTGTCCTCACTCCTTCCCCAATCCAGAACATGGCTCTTTATGCTGACGTTAGTGGAAAACAGTTTCCTGTAACCCGGGGCCAGGATGTGGGCCGATATCAGGTAAGGGCTACTGAATCCAGGGTTGTTGGGGAAATGGCTCAAAGCAGGGTTAGAGATCAAAGACTCAAGCACCTGCTCATAATGGTGCTGTGCCCGCACTAGCAGAGTAGCCCTTCATGTGTCTGCTATGTCCACCCTTTGCCAAATACCCAACAAGGTTTCATGGAGCCTGGAGCACAAGAGCGCCCACGCAGGCACTTATGAGGTCAGATTCTTCGATGAAGAGTCCTACAGCCTCCTAAGGAAGGCAAGTGTCATCTGGGAACTGCATGCCCCATTTCTGTAGCCCTGTCATCCTGATCGCTATGTACTGCCCTTCTGCACCATCAGCAGTCTAGCTTACACGGAGCAGGAGCCTTCTTCCTGCTCCTGCTTCTTCATTTGTCTCTTGCTCATTTCTCCCTTAACTGGAAGCCTGTCCAGCACCTTTTGACCCCAGCACCTCCCTTACAGGCTCAGAGAAATAATGAGGACGTTTCCATCATCCCACCCCTGTTTACAGTCAGTGTGGATCATCGGGTAAGTGGCTTTGTCTTGGGAGCAGAGAACACAGGGCACACTTCATTTATTCATTGGGGGGGGGGCAGGGTGAGTTTAAGGGAAAGCTACCATCTGCTGCAGCCCAAGTTTTGGGCTATCACTGCTCTCTGTTCTGAGAACAAGTGACTAAGAGTGGCTGGTCTACTCTCCTGTCACTCACCTGATGTAATTTTGATCTTTTTCTTATATAGGGCACCTGGAATGGGCCTTGGGTCTCCACGGAAGTGCTGGCTGCAGTGATTGGCATAGTGATCTACTACCTAGCCTTCAGTGCAAAGAGCCACATCCAGGCCTGAGGGCAGCATCCTCGGCCTTCTATTGCTTCTTTTAATAAACAGTTGCTATCTGTCATGAGTACATTTAAGACACGGGACTCCTGTGTCTTTGGGGAGGGCTGGGAATCCAGCTGCCCTTGTCTGCCTGGACAGTAGCGATACTGAATGGATAATTTACTTTCCCTGGTGTCCTGTTTTCTTTCATTGTTCTGATTGCCAAAATGGCTTAGGCTTTCTCTTTTCTAGTATGAGGCCTCTTTAGAAAAGACCATCTTTCCAGCCAGGCAGTGGTGGCACACACCTTTAATCTCAGTACTTGGGAAGCAGGGGCAGGTGGATCTCAGAGTTTGTGGCCATCCTGGTTTACAGAGCAAATTCAAGGATAGCCAGGGATACAGAGAAGCCCTGTCATTACTAAAGAAAAAAAAAAGCCCATCTGTCTTGACCTCACCAGTCCCCAGGGCAGAGCTGGGTGTCCACCTGGCTTCTTGTCAGGAAGTCTTCCCATGGTCAGCCTATGGTAGGCAGGACCCTGGGACTCTTTAGGATTGCTTTGGGCTGGAGGGCTCCTTTAACTGCACATGTGGTTGGGAATGACACCTTTACATGCAGAGAAGGCAGGGGCCTTTTGTAGTCTCCCCCAAATTCAGCAGTTAAAACTTATAATCAGCCTCATCTTTGTGGTAGCTCCTATGTTGGAAATGGTCATAAGCTATATGTAAGTGCTTTTGTGCTTTGCTTGCGTAGCAGCTAAAATTGTTGTGTGTAGCTGCCCTAAACACTACATCCTAATCCTAACCAGCCCATGATGCTGCTCACATCCAATATACTGCTTGATCTTTGAAGCTCAGACTCTTACACCTCCATTAGTATGTTCTTTCTCTAGTGAGGCCTCTGCTATGAGCATGTAAGGCCTGAAAGACAAAGGCCAGGAACTCCTGCTTGTACTCCTCCATGTTCTCTTTGCCAAGGTTTCAGGAAAAGCTTGAGTAGTGTTCCTTAGTACTAGGGAAAGTTGGTTGGGGGGGAAGAAGCTGGATACCAAATCCCAAGTTAATCTACCCCGCTGTATGGCTAAAGCCACTTTTCTAGTGCTATCTAGTCTCCAGAGTAGGTCATTGGAACAGTTGGCCACACCCTAGGGGATCCTTGTTTAACCTCTGGAAGGGTTGGGTTGTGGGAGATGTCATAGACTGTGTAAGTTAGGCTTACTCAGGCTCATCCAAGCTAAGGGGTCTGCCATGCCCAGTTCTTGGACAATAGTAGGTGAGCAGTAAAGGCCAAAGGTGGGAGCAATAGCTTCTCTTGGCTGCTGAAGTACAAATGACAAGTCACCTATGTTCTGGCTGATCAGTAGTGAGGAAGTAGCAACAGCTATTGGCCAATTAGTTGCTTTCTGGTTCTGGCTCCACCATCTGGCCAGATGGCAATGCTAGCTAAATGTGAAGTTGATGTTGCAAGCTTTCAGTAACAGTGTTGCCAGCCAAGGCAGCATAAGCTTCGGAACAGTATCAGCCCACATTCTGGTCCTAAGATCCCCACAGCCAGAGAACAATAGGATTATTCCAGACTTCACAGTAGCTGGAGGAATGCCCAAGGAATACTTGAGCTTGGTCTCCACTAGGAAAGGGTAGGAAGCTGGAGACGCCCCTCAAAGCAACCGAAGAAATATCTGGTCCTCTGTTCTCCCATTCCCACCACTGCCTACAAGCCTCCTCTTTCTTCTCCCTACTCACCAGCAAGGCTGCTATGTACAGTTCCACCCAGAGTGGTTGAATGGCAGGGAGGTGAGGCTGTGTCCTTGTGACCCAGCCTTCTCAGCAAAAGGGCTCAGCTTCTGGGAATGGATCCTCAAATTTCCCACTCACATTCACCTTGGCATCTTACCCACCACCAATTTGCTGTGGAAGTCTGGGAACTAATGAACTGACATCTCCCAGCACAAACAGCAATGAACACAGAGTCCAATCAACGTAGTAAAAAGGCAGCTTGCTTTATTCTTGGAATGTAGATGGGGAACGGGTTTCCTGTAGCCTCCCAACATGAGCTTCACCAAGACTGAGAAACCAAACGAGTGGCACATTTGAAAGTTGCATCACTGGAAGAGGTTTTAGGTATCTCTCACTCAGCCCATCTTCCTTTCTCACTGGGTCCAGGCCTCCCAACTCCCACCAGATCTCTAGGCTAGGTGAGGTCTACCCTGTTGCCAATTGGGTTTGGCTTCTCAAACCCCTGAACATCTAAGCTTCTTGCTCAGGTTACTAAAAGTGGCTCTGCTCCAGGTGGCATAGGCCAGGGGTCACCAAATTCTTTTTGGATGGATACTGTGCCCACAATCCCTGTGATTTCACTCTCAGTCACATGGGTGCACCTCAAAAGCCAACTCAGATCCTTCCTGCTATTCCTCAGAGTAGAGACCACCAGGACAGCTGCTTCCTATTCTTCCCCATCCCCTTCCTTTCCCTCCCACCCAACCCTCCCATTTTTCCTCCCCCCAACCTCCTTCCCAGCCAGCACTCGGTGGGGTCCACCTTTGTCAGGCTGCCTGAAGGATCTGCCAACCCCTAGAGCAGGTCCACAAAACAGAAAACAACTATTGGCAAGCACAGAAAAGGAGAAAAACCACAAAATTCAGGGTTGTCTTTGTCTACAAGGAACTGTGGCTTCCAGGGGTGGGAAGAGGCCATGCTCAGCAAGAAGCTGGACATTCTCTTGTGCTTAAGATAGTCCACCTCACTTCTCTCTGCACGGACTTCCCTGTCTCCAAGAACATATCAAGAGCACTGTGTATGTACGCAAACATGCAGGCATACACAGGTAGCCTTTATGGGTATGCCCTCTATGCTGGCTGTTGACATAGCCTCTTGGGGAGCAGGAAATAGGTGGAAGAGAAGTGTCCCTTCTAGGGGCTTTCTACTACCAAAGTCCTGTGCACACATACAAATACAGGCGTGTGCATGAGCACAGCGTGCAAGCACACACATAGACACACACTAGATTCTAAGGGAGGGTGAGGGTCAGGCTCTCTAGGCCTGGACTGGGCTCTTGCTGGGGGCAGCTCAGACAGTGGTGACAGAGAGCAGAGGGTTATAGATCCTTTTTCCATCAGCTGAGCGGGCACCGTGGGCCAGCATCTCTTGGATGGTGATCCAGTTGTCCAGGATCTTCTTGTTTCTCTTCTTCATGGTCTTACGGTGGCTCAGGGCAATAATGTTGAGCTCAGGCTTGCTGTCGCCATTTTGCTGCTCCCTCAGACACTCCAGGCGGCTCTGCATCATGAACTCACGCCTCTTCCGCTGCTCCCGTGCTCGGATCAGGTGCTGCTTCCTCTCTTCCTTGCTCCAGTAGCGGCCCATCTTCATCTCACTCACTGCATCATCATCAGTGGTCATGCCGCTGCGCTCTTCCCGTATTTTCAGGGCCCTAGCCTTCAGCAGCCGATCTCGCACAGGCCGCTTGGCTACATAGCGGGTTCCATCACTTCGCACCTTCACCTTCCATTCCATGCGGGGTACTTCGACAGCTGCGGCCACCACCCCACCCACCCGAGGACTACTAGCCAAGCTCAAGGAGCCATGGCCCAGATCCTCCAGGGTACGTGGCGGGGTCAACTGCACACAGCTCTGGTAATGCTCACTCTCCTGGCCACGATGACGCCTGGAGAGGTAAGGGCTGCCTTCGGGAACTACACGCTCCAGAGTAACACCTGTCTTGGTGCTGCGTCGGACACGCTCCTCTGAGTGCTGTCTCCGGCCCACCTCAGGATCCCGAGAGAGTGATCGGAACTTGGCAGGGCTTCCAGGTGAAGAAGCCCCTTTGGGGTGGGCGGTGACAGGGGGGCCAGAAGGGGTCCGGTTCAAATTGGAATTGCCCGCAGCAGATCGCTTCAGGGGGATCTCAGGCAAAGGCTCCATAAGCAGCGGAGTGCTCCGGCAGCTCTCCCCAGTGTTGTAGGCGCTGGTGCTATCCTTGTCTGATTTCTCTGGCAGTTCAGAGATATCAGACAGCTCGTGCTTTTTGGGCTCACTGGCTGCCAGGTCATAGAGGCTCTCCTCCTCCTGCAGCCAAGCCTTCATACAGCGCTCCCGCAACTGCTGCATCTTCTGTGCCCGCAAAATGTTGCGGCACTTGAACTCTAGGTGCCGAAGCTCCTCCTCCAGCATGGCCATCTCATGGCTTAGGCTCTCATTTCGGTTGACGTCCAGGGCACCGTTGCCACTGGAGGCCCGGGAGAAGAAGATGCCTAGCTGGTTGCCATTCTCCAGGTGGCACTTGATCTCCAGTAGTTCCCGGTAGCGTTCATACTCCTCATCAGTGAGCCCAGGCAGGTCAGCCCCACCCAGTCCTGCCCCCTCAGCCAGCAGAGAGTCCATGCTGAAGTGGAAGTCCCTGCTCTGCAGGGCATCCCCTTGCAGGCCAAACTTGCGCAGGCTTCCAGGGGTGTTGGTGGTGCTGGGGGGCTCATCCCCCAGCAGGTCATGTTCAGAGCTCTCTTCATTCCGGGTACTCTCATCAGTTCGGCCCACCCCGCTGTCCAGCTCCTGGCTGTTGCTCAAGCCTGGGCCCCCATCAGGAGCACCCTTCTCATCATTTCCAGTCTGGGACAGAAATGACAAACATAGTTAGGTTCCCACACACAAGTGTGATGCAGTAGGACTAGAGCTTCTGCTCATGGCTTGTTCCTCTCTAGGCCCAGGCTGGGAGACCATGTCCACCCAAAGTCCCTTTCTCCTTCCTCCCTCTCTCTTGCCCTCCCAACTTAGCATGTCTTTGTCCTTCCTTACCTGCGGGGCAGGGGGTGACTTCAGCTTCCTAGCACGAAGATCCCCTTCATTCTCAGACCCAAAGTCATCTAGGAAATCATCTCTGTCACTGTCTTTCCACCGCTTTGCTAGCTGCAGAGACAAACATGAGCTAGCCAACACTTTAAAGGCTTCCCCAATGCCCTCCACATTGCCCTAAGACCATGCTCTCAGTGAAGTCAAACAGACCAGCAGCTTTCAAGACAGAAAGCTTCTGAGGGGCCCTTTGTCACCCAATCAGGTGGACATACACACCTGGCTCTCAGGCCGGGCCACCAGCAGGGAGATGTTGGTGTTCTCTTCCTGGCTCAGGATGGCTACTGCCTCCTCTCGGTTCTGGACATCCATTCCATTAATCTGCAGAGGTCCAGGGAGACAATCAACAAGAATGCTAATGGAGGGCTCTGACTGTGCTAAGGACAGGCTCTTGAACTCTAGGAAGGCATAAATAAGCAAAATGTATCAGGGGAAAGGATGGCCTGGACTGTGCAAGAGCATGTGTGCTCAAAGAGTGGGGGAGCAGAAATAGAGGGAAAGAGGGCAGGGGGTACTGATAGGGATACACGTGAATCACTCAGGGCAGTTAACCAGAACAGAAATAAGATTAGGTCCAGGTTCCAGGGTAGAAGGCCAGGTTCTCAGCAGAAAAGATCTAGGAATGGACCATGGAGAGAGAACAGGGCTGCCACAGGGCAGGCATGGCAACCTGCTCGAGCGCTCACCTGGATGATTCGGTCTCCCTCACGGATCCGGCCGTCTTTGGCTGCAATGCTGTTGGGATTTACCTGCAGGACACATGCATCTTGGGGACTTGGGCACCTATGGTGTCCTTTTCAGTGCAAGTGAGTGTGTGTGGGTAGCCTTATCTTGGGGTGCTCCCAAGGCAAATAACAGACTTGCTTACTTTCCCACTTCACCTCAGAGTAGCAGCTTCCAAGGTCTCAGAAGCAGGGGCAGGACAGTGGGCCCAGGCAGTTTGCTCCCTCAGCTTGGGAGAAACAGAATGACCAGAAAGAAGTAGCTCCCTAGCCCCTACCCAACACTTTTTTCCTCTATCCCTTGCACTGCTATACTCTTGCAAAGTCTTTCTTTTTTTCTGTGCTAAGGAACCTAGAACCTTGTGTATGCCAGGGCAGCACCTAGCACTGAACTATATATATCCAACTTTTTTGAGAAAGATTTATTTTTAAATTTGTTATTTTTGTATGTATATGCACATGAGTATAGGTACTGGTAGAGTCCAGAAGAAGTATTGGATCCCTAGGGTTAGAGGTGTTGGTGAGATATCCTATTTGAGTTCTGGGAATTGAACTCAGGTCCTCTGAAAGAGCAGTAAAAACCATCCTTCCAGAATACCCCCCTCATTCTTTTTTAAAAACAGTCTCACTATGTAGCTCTAGCTAACCTCAAGCTCACAGAAATGTACATGCCTTTGCCTCTTGAGTGCTGGGTTTAAAAACACCATTACCTATACCTAACTTGTGTTTTTGAAATAAGGTCTCCAGCAATTTAGGCTGACCTCAAACTCACTGTGTAGCTAAGGGTAACCTTGAAACTTCTGACCCACCCAAGTGCTGGGATTACAGAGACCACACCCAATTCAGAGGCTTTTTTAGGGTGGGGGGCAGGAGCTAGGTGTTGGCATGCAGCTAGATGCTTCTTCATATATCAAGTCTGGGATGTTCTGGGCAGCGGGACATTTTCCATTTGGAAGGGTAGCTTTAGTAGGATAGTGCTAATGGAGGGGTTGCTGCTGGATAGACATCTGCCAAAGGGAAGGAAGTAGGGAGAGAAAAGGTGGGGTGTTTTAAGTACTTGATGTCTGGGCACAGACAGCACTGTCTACCTGGATATACTGAAACCACAGCTACCCTGGCCTTGACACCCACAATCTACCATAACCTATTGTTAGGCCTCTGGGCCGCTCTAAATCCTGGACAGGCTTTGTAAGAGAGTCCACAGAGCTCAGCTAGAACAGCTCTGGGGCTTTGTGTGCCACAGCCTGCCACAACATCTCTCCATACCTCTCCAACGTAGATGCCCAGGTCCTCCTCATCATCTGTGCGGTAGCACACCATCAGGCCCAGCTTGTCTTGGTGACTGTTTTTACACAGCTCCACCTCCTGCCACAGGGGTAGGGAGGAAGTAGAGTTATAAAGAACTGAAGTTATGAGTGGGGATGCCTGCAGACTTGGCTGCATCCTTGGCTCGGATCCTAGCCCGCAGCAGCCCCACGTTCCGTTCTCTGCTGGCTTTGAGGGCTCCCTTCTCTTACCATCCTAAATGATGCAAGTGTTCAGTGGTTTCCCTATCAGGAAACGCCCAAGACACAGAATGTACAGGACACACAGGACAAACACATGCATGGGACACAGAGTCACCAACACAGACAGAAGGAACACACCACCTCACCCACACCCTCCCTGACTCAGGCTGCTCTCTTCTGGGAAGGGTCATGAGGCCCAGCCACCAGGGGGCAGCAGGAGCCAAGCCTGGGCAGAGCTGCAGAAAGTGAGCCTGCTCAGACTCCTGCTGGCTACAGGTTCTGGCCAGGCAGAAGGGCCAGGCCAGCCACTAGGCTCACCTCGTACTCCAGCTCGTCCATTCGCTCTGCCTCCTGCGGGCCGCCCTCCATGAACTCCGCTGGGTCATAATACTCATGGCTGATGGGGGGGCTGCCCAGGAGAAGGGGGGGTCAGATGGGCCATCTGCTTCTTTGGCACCCTAGCCCCAGCTCCAAGCTGGCCAGTCCCAGTGTAGTAAACAGAGAACCCTATTCTTGATGTGCTCTCTAGGGAAGGTGGCCAAGCTGCTGCCTGTAGAACCCTCCTTTCTGATTTACACAAAAGCTGTGGCAGGATCAGGAATGCTCCTTAAATCAAAGCTCACAGGGGTCCATTCTAAGGACCTAGGCAGGCACACCTAGTTCTTCCCATCCCAGTTCCCAGAGCTAAGTGCCCAGGCTGCCTCAGCACTGTTCCCACTCATGCAGAACCTTCAGGAATTATCCCAGCCTTCTGCAGAGCAGACAAGCACCCCTCTGCCTCCAGGGAAGGGTTGCCCTCCTTGCCCTGAAGTTAGACTAACTGTGCACTGCCCTCTGGCCTACCTCTCGGAACAAAGGGCTCCCAGGACCGACTCCCAGTGGGATGAGCAGAGTGAGTCAATGCGCTCACATGGTCATGGCAGCTAGGCCAGGATGGAAGGCCTTTCTTAAGATGGATAAAGAAAGAAGTCGAAGAGATAGAGGAAATTCAGAGCAGGTGGAAGAATGGGACAGACCAGGGATGCAAGAAGATTCAAGGAGAGATGCTTGTGAGGAGGCAGAGAAGATGGGGCAGAAGAAGAAAGAGGATGGAGGAACAGCCAGGTCCTGAGCACCTAGGTTCCCCTTAGCCTTTCTGCCAGCTGATGCCAAGCCTGAGGACAGAACCTTGGAGGTTTCTGAGCCCAAGTGCCACTGTCAGCTATAGAGTCAAGGAGCCTCCTCCCTGCACAAGAGTGGCAGCTGAGTTGAGTTTCCCCATTATGGCTAGAGCTGAAGCAAGCCACCTATGGGTCACATGGGGACAACTGCCCCAGGTGGCATGTCCTCTCAGGAGGCAGGGCCCAGGCCCTCCTGAGGGCAACTCACAGCTCAGAGAGGACGTATGGCTCCAAGATGCCCATGGGTGGGGTGGGTGGGCGCAGCTTGCCCAGTGCCATGATATGCTCGAAGGTGATGTCGGTCTGAGTGCCACTGTCCACCAGCTGAAGGTCATGGCAGGAGCTGTCCCCCCGCAGACGGGGGCTGCGTCTCAGCACCTGGATCACCAGGGGCTCCTTGGAGGCACGCAGGGCCTCTAGGGTTTGCTCCTGAGACAGCTTGGAGAGCTCCTTCCCGTTCACCTGTGGCAGAGATATGCCTCTGTGAGAACCCTCATGAGCCGGCTTCTCCCCTCTGGAGGTGAAGGCCAGCAGGACCCTGAGCTGCTAACCAGCACCCAGACCTGTTCAACCAAGAAATATCTTTCTACCCACAGCTCTAGCTACCCCTAGTACCCTCTTTCCCAGGCAGACCCCATTCATCAGCCTCCAACCCAGAGTTCTGAATATTGTGACTCCCTCAAAGCCAGGTGACTAAGTATCTGTACAGGGTCTGAAAGTTCTCCCATCATGACCTGCCTCTCCTCTGGCAGCACTGAGGCCAGAGCTAGCATCTAGAAGACCCAGAGTCCCTTGATGATGACTGAGACAAATCAGTCAACCTCAGTGTCAATTTGTGATCACCTAACACCAGGGCCAAAGGATAACCAAGTACAGCAAAGCAATGAACACACGGAAGGGAATGAATTAGTAAAAATGTACAAGGAAATGCCAGCTTGCAAGCTTCCTGACAAAAAAAAAATTGGAATTACAAAGTGTCCTAAAAGAGAAGCCAAATGGTGAATCTTACAAGGCCAGCATGATTTATTGGGTACTTGCTATGCACCAGGTTGCAGGCAGGGCTCCAAAAATTGAGTACCCATGAAATCCAAAGTCCTGACAACTTTAAGAGAGACACAGCACTGTCTCTGTTGAGCAAAGTGAGGCTTAGCCAATGAACAAATTGAGTCAAGGAGAGCCTGCAGAGTGGTCAGATTGAGGGGCAAAGGAAGATGCCTGAGGCAGAAGCAGGACTGATGTGGGATTCCCCTCTGCATGCTGTGAATACCATTGGTTAATAAAGAAACTGCTTTGGGCCTATAGCAGAGCTATAGGGGAACACAGCTAGGTGGGGAAAACTAAACTGAATACTAGGAGAAATGAGGTGGAGTCAGGAAGAAGCCATAGAGCCATTGGAGAGACACGCTGAAACTTTGCTAGTAGGCCATGACCTCGTTCGTGGTGATGCACAGATTAATGGAAATGGGTTAAATTAAGATGTAAGAGTTAGCAAATAACAAGCTAGAGCTAATGGGTCAAGCAGTGATTTAAATAATATAGTTTCTGTGTGATTATTTCGGGGATGAGAAGCTGGGAACCAACAAGCGACCTTCCTATAACACAGGACAGGAAACAGCTAGGTAGGAAAAGAAAAATGATGGGCAGGGAGTGGAGGTGGAAGGGGTATTCTTTTAGACAGAAACAGGCTGAGACCCTGGCTGGAAAAGGAAGGAAACCCATCATTGGGTAGGAAAGCTGGCAGGCAACTCCAGCTGGGTATGGAGCAAGTACCTCTTGGCAGAAGGCTATTCTCAGCCCAGCCAGAGTCTGTTAAGTTCTGGAGCGGTTTGTTTCACTCCTTAGGTCTTCCTTGGATATGGGACAAAAAAAAAAAAAGCAATGTAACATAGCAAACAGATGTCACCACAATTCAGGGCACTTGTCAAAGGCCTGCAAGGTAAGCAGGAAGCAGTTTCTGGAGATAGCAGTTGATAACAAACCTTTCTGGACTGAGAAGACCATACCAATTGTTCCTCACTGGGATGAACTAACTGGCATGGCACCAGGCATCACCCCCACCTAGAAGAGAGATAGGCAGCATCCTTGAGTAGGTGCAAAGAAAGTGATGGGCCAAAAATAGAAATGATACTTGGGAGGCTGGAGAGGATCACTGTGAATTTTAGGTCAGTCTGACATACATAGCAAAAGCCTAAGTTCTGCCCCACAAAAAACAAGAGCTGGGTACAGTAGCTTGTGCCACCACACTGTATTAAATACAAGACTTCAGAAAAAAGAGGTAAGAGGCAGGAAGATTAGAAGTTCAAAGTCACCCTTAGCTATAGAACAAATCAGCATGGGTTACAAGAGACCCTGTCAGACATAGAAAGGAGGAAGAAAGAGGAAGGAAGAAAGAAAACAGATGAGGATGTTAGTTATCCTAGGGACAGAACAAGGAGAGAAGCACTTGCAGGGAACTAGAGAAGTCCCTTAGCTATGGCTGGAGAAAACACAGTTGTAAGCTGGGCAGTTGTGGCACACACCTTTAATCCCAGCACTCGGGAGACAGAGGCAGGTGGATCTCTGTGAGTTTGAGGCCAGCCTGGTCTATGAGAGCTAGTTCCGGGACAGGCTCCAAAGCTACAGAAACCCTGTTTCTAAAAACCTAAAGATCAAGAGTTTGATGTCAACTGTTCTACATGGTTCTGTCCCTTCCCCCACAAAAGTCCCAAAACAACAAAAATTCCATCTTGTCTGAATACAAGAGAAATACTAGTCCACTGGAGAGAAGCAAAATTGCTTGTGATCTCAGGGATGTATGGAATGCTGTGGCCCTGTGGACACACTTCTTGGCAGTCTTTTCTCTGTGAATTATAAGGTAGGGGCAGATACTTCAAACTCTACTGGCTTTGTCTCTGTTACTTAGCAAGGAGGCCATTTCCAATGTTTGATATAAGGAATATAGCAGCTGGGTGGTGATAGCACAGTCCTTTAATCCCAGCACTCAGGAGGCAAGGGGGTAGGAGGATCTCTGTGAGTTCGCCTGGTCTACAGAGCGAGTGACAGAACAGCACACAGAGAAACCTTGTCTTGAAAAACAAAACAAACAACAAAAAAGAATCGGGCATTTTTCATGCATCTTTGTGTAATCTGTGGTTATCACACTAGATAAATCTTCTAAAATAGAATTACTGGAACATCTTCAAGGGAAACAGCTTCTCTCAGGCAAGACATTTCTAGAATAGTATTTCTAAAAAGTAGATGGAGCTGAGTGTGATGGAACACTCAGTACTCATAGGGCAGAGGAATCAGGAGTTCAAGGTCAGCCTCCTCTAGGCGGGAAATTAGAGATCAGGAAGGGGGGAAGGAGGAGGGAAGGAGGGAGTAGAAAAGCAGTCTACTGTAGAGGCCACAGTTAGCCAGGCAGACCGGGGAAGGGGCCATGCACAGGACACTAGAAAGGTGTGTGTCAAAAGCTTTTGACAAGGACATGAGGAATGGCCTCCCCAGAAGTGGCTGGAGTCAGCTGTTAAAAACAGACATTAATATCAACATTATGACTGAGAAACTTGCAACTGAATGAATGGAATTAAGAACAAAGGCAATAAAGACTAAGCCCCCTGGCTCTCTAATTGCTTTACTACACTTTACTGTCATCTGTGTGCTTGGCATTATTTCCATTCTATGTGTCTGGAAGCAAACACATTTCTTTACTCTGCTCACAGTAGTGGCTTGAAATGGGCTATAGTAGAGTGCTTACAGCACGGAAACCAACCAGTGCTCCGGCTTACTCCTCAGCTTTGTTTTGTAACATCTGCTAACAAACAGGCAGAAGAGGTCAGAGAGATAACTGGGGGTTTCTGTGTGGGAGGAGTTACCCTGAAATCCCAGGACAGGAAGACAAACACAAGCACAGTGTGGGATATTCAGGTGACACAGAACCGCAGGAATGCCTTTCTCCCTGGAATCATTAAGTTACCCAGCAGCCGTGTTACTATGGAAACCAGGCTCAGGCACTGGGAAGAGCTTGCAGGGCAGGCCAGTGGGGGCTGGGAATACCATAGTCTTAGCACCTCAGAAAAGGAGCCAGAGAGACTGCCTATAACAGGCTAGAGGGCTCTCTTGGCCCAAGTGGTGGCCACACCCCTGGAACTCCTCTATGTCTTCAGGCCATGGTAATCCTCAAGAACTGGTGAAGGTAGCTAGGACAGAGAATCTGTTACAAGGTAGAAGTAAGAAATCCTTCTAGAGCAGGTAAAGACTCTCAATAAGATGGAAATATACAAGGCACTGCACAAAGCTGTGTGGAGTCAAGTACATGGCCAGAGACAATGGCAGCTCTTATCCTGCATGAAACCCTGCCTGCATGGTCCCCAACTGTTATGAGGCATTTCTGACCTTCAGGCTACTATTCTGTAAAAGGTATTCAGGCCTAGGGATGTAGCTCAGTGGTAGAACATCTGCTTAACATGCACAAGGCTCTGGATCTATTTCCAGGACTGGGGGGAGCAGGGGAAACAGCATGGAATTTAGTCAGGCTTCCACCAGCCTCCCCTCTTCATTCACACTGAGACTTAGCTGGCTGGGCAGTGGTGGGTGGCGCACACCTTTAATCCCCGCACTCAGGCAGGTGCATCTCTGTGAGTTTGAGGCCAGCCTGGTCTATAAGAGCTAGTTCCAGGACAGGAACCAAAAGCTACAGAGAAACCCTGTCTCGAAAAACAAAACAAAAAAGACACTCAGGATGCTCTCTGCACTATCACCTGTTACAAGCTCCAAACAAATCCAAATATACCAGAAATGTAATTGGAACAAGGCAAACAGCTGCCTTGGGAATGAACAGTGTGTATGGGGTGTAGGAAAACTTGGGAAAAACAATAGAAAAAAAGTGGAAGCAATTGAGACATGAGGCTGCATAAGTACTAGTCCAAAGAAAACCATTACATAGCACTAAGAAAACAAAACTCATGGGCTGGAGAGATGGCTCAGCTGTTAAAGGCTAGGCTCACAAACAAAAATCCAAGAGTTTGGTTCCCAGCACCCTTGGCGGTATCTCCAGCCACCAAAAAACAAAACAAAACAAAACTCAGTAGCTACTTAGCAAAGGATATCAAAGGGCAGCAAAGCCATTCAGAGGAAAGGTAGCCCAAACCATCCCAGTACTGAATGAAGAAAATGCCTGTTAGGATCGTTGGGACTGGGGACACTAAACCACTAAGAGCGTGTATGTGTTACAACATATTTGATTACACTGTGTAAAGATGTCACTGTGGTTGGTTTAATAAAAAGCTGAGCAGTCAATAGCTAGGCAGGATTTCCAAGCAGAGGTCACTGGGAAGAAGGGCAGAGTCTCTAGAGGACTCTGAGAAAGCACGACATGTAGGAGATGAGGTAACAAGCCATGAGCCATATGGAAGTACATAAATTAATAGAAATGGTTAGTTTAAGTTATAAGAGCTAGTTGCACACTTTATGGGAGAGCATGTACTTCTTTTTGCAGGGGAGTTAATACATAATCCCAGTAAGTTATTCAGGTAGGCCTCTCAACTCTATGGCAGAGGCTAGCCTAGAAATCTCTTATTTTCCTGCTTCTACCAAGTATCACTATCTGATTCACACTTGCTTCTTTTAAAGGCATCAGCAGTAGAAAACCTGCATGAAACTCAGTACACAGAATCCCTCTGGGAGAAAGAAAGATCAAGGGTGGTGCATGGGCAGTTTCAGCTCTGCCATGATTATTTTCATTAAGTGTGGAGGCTGCCATGTGGAGGCTTACATGATAAGTGCTTGTACCTTATTCACATATACTTGTCTGCGTGCAAAGTCAAGAAGGTCTCAAATCACTTAGGCCAGAGTTCAATCTTCACTGTCAGATGGAGGTTTCGCCCACGAGCCAGAGCCAAGGCACCACATCTCAGGCCTGGGCTGCCAGGCAACAGGAAGGGCCAGAAGGAGAAGGCCGAAGGCCAAGCATTTATAATCAATAATAAGTCTCTGTGTGGTTATTTGGGAGTAACTGTGGGGAAACAGAAAAACTTTGCCTACACTCTTCAACACCTGTTTGTCACTTCTTGGCCTTTATTCTGCCACATCATGCAAGCTCAGGAAGTAATGTCCCATGGTTAACACAGCTAACCTGTCTGTCACTAAAACAACTTTCGGATCTGCCCTCCACAGAAATGGAGGGCAAATGTGTTGAATCGAGCACAATAATCTTATATGCCCATGATCATGCCACACAGATAGGCCACATGGACTGTGTAGGCCTTTCAGACTAAGATAGCTTAGTCTGAAAGTGCTTGCCACATAAACTTGAAGGCCTTTAGTTCAATCCCTAGAACACTGTGCAGCTAGTTTTATGTCAACTTGACACAAGTTAGAATTATTTGGGAAAAGGGAACCTCAACTGAGAAAATGTCCCTTTGCCAGGCGGTGGTGGCTTACTCCTTTAATCCTAGCACTCAGAAATTTGAGGCCAGCCTGATCTACAGACTGAGTTCCAGGACAGCCAGGGATACTCAGAGAAACCCTCTCAAAAACAAACAAAATAGCAATAAAACACTAAGAAAAGCACATTGTTAAGGAAAATGCTAGGGCTGGCTGAACATTGGCGGCACATATCTTTGATCCCAGCACTCTGGAGGCAGAGGCAAGACCCACCCTGAGTTTGAGACCAGCCTGGTCTACAGAGTGAGTTTCAGAAATTCCAGGATTATACAGAGAAACCCTGTCTTGAAAACCTAAGAGAGAGAGAGAGAGAGTAATCCCAAAACTGAGGAGGTGGGACAGGATGCCTGGGGCTCACTGGCCTAGGTGAATTATCAGTTGAGTATCAAGCCAGATGAAACTCTGGTCTCAAAGACCGAAGTGGAGGACTGGAGAGAGTGCTCAACAGTTAAGAGGTTCTAAGGTCAAATTACTAGTGCCCATGTAAAAGCATGTGCCCAGAGCCCCAGACCTGAAGACTGAGGAAGGTAGATCTTGGAAGATCATTGGCTGGTTCACACAAACAAATGTACATACATATACATGTAACATATACACACAATGCATACACCACAAATCATTAAAAAATTTTAAATATATTTATTTATGTATTATGTATACAATATTCTTTCCGTGTGTATGCCTGCAGGCCAGAAGAGGGCACCAGACCCCATTACAGATGGCTGTGAGCCACCATGTGGTTGCTGGAAATTGAACTCAGGACCTTTGGAAGAGCAGGTAATGCTCTTAACCTCCGAGCCATCTCTCCAGCCCTCATTTAAAAATTTTTAAAAAATAATAAAAATTTAAAAAGTGGAGACTGGGAGATGGCTCAGTGGGTGTAATGGCTAGTCTTGGTTGTTAGAGATGGCTCATTGGAAGTAGGAAGACTCACCCTAAACCTGGGCCACACCTTCTAGTGGCAGCGCATATAAAATGACATGAATAAAGGAACCTGTTTTTCCTTGTCACCTGATTTCTCTCACACTCATTGGCATTTTTTTTGCTGGTATTAGAACCTACTTCTTTAAAATTCAAGCTGCTCTCTAGGACTTCCCTGGGACCACACACACACACACACACACACACACACACACACACACAACCAGCAGAAGTTTTGAAGTGAAGCCAGCTCTAAGACGGAGCCTGAGAAATGACTCAAACCCTTTGGAGGTGCCCAGAAGATCACGAGTGACTCCCCAACATTAGACACTAAATTATTTACAGGTAGAAGTTTGGTTTTGCTTTGTTCAGATTGTGACTGTGCCCTGGTTTATTTTTGATTATATAGGGACCCACAGTTGAGCGATGTTAAAGGAAGAGACTTTGGATGCTTTAAAAAGACTGAACTTTTATTTTTGTATATTTGAGACAGGGCTTCTTTGTGTAGCCCTGGTACTCCCTCTGTAGACCAGACTGGCAACAAACCCTCTGACTCGACGGTGTTAGGGTTAAAGTTGTGCTACCACAACCAGCAAAACTAAACTTTTAAAATGCTTGAATTTTCAAAGATTGTGGAACTTCTTTTTTAATGATTATTTCTTAATTTTATGTGCATTAGTGTTTTGCCTGCTTCTATGTCCATGTAAAGGTGTGGGATCCCTGGGAACTGAAGTTACAGACAATTGTGAGCTACTATGTGGGTGCTGGGAATTGAACCCAAGTTCTCAGAAGAGTCATCTATCTCTCCAGCCTCAACTGTGGGAGGGTCTAAAGTTTAGAATGTGTTTTATATTGGTATGTTGATGCTGCTGAGATCTTGGCAATAAACAAGAAATGAAAGGTTATAGCTTAATAAATGGTGTATTGGGGGCTGGAGAGATGGCTCAGAGGTTAAGAGCACTGACTGCTCTTCCAGAGGTCCTGAGTTCAATTCCCAACTACCACATAGTGGCTCACAGCCATCTGTAATGAGATCTGGTGCCCTCTGCTGGCATACAAGCATACATGGAATGTTATATACATAATAAATAAATAAATCTTAAAAAAATAAATGGTGTATTTGTGTGTCAAATTACAAGCGGTCAATTGTAATGGTTGCTTTTTAAACTTGACACAAAGCTAGACACATCTGGGGGAAAGTATCTTTATTGAGAAAATGCCTCCATAAGATTTCCCTGTAAGCAAATCTGCGAGATATCATCTTGATTAATGATTGATGTGGGAGGGCCCAGACCATTAATGGGTGGTACCATCCCTGGGCAGAGATAGTCCTGGGTTATATAAGAAGGGCTGAACAGCTGAAAGGTGGTAGCCCACACTTTTAATCCCAGCACTCTGGAAGCAGAGGCAAATGGGATCTGAGTTTGAGGCCAGCCTGAATTACATGAAATCCTGTCTCAAAGAAAAAAATTCAACACCGGAAAGGGTTTCTGGACTGAGAATATAGTTTAGAAACAGATCAATGAGCATCTTCATTACTGGGGGGGGGGCAGGGAGGAGGAGGTTAAAAATTATTTTCTTCATCAAATCCAAGCCTGTACCTCCAAGCCTGAACCTCCCTCCTTTGGAGCAATCTGAAAGGAATCTACTTTGTTTCCATTACTTACTAAGGAGACTATAGACAGAAAACAAAATGTTTCCTTTATCAAGTACAACCTACGTACTTTGTAACAATCCAGAAGAATACTTTTTATCAACACTTCCTATATATCTCCAAACCCACTCCAGTGCCAAATTCCTGTTTGCCAGCAATGCCCAAGGACAGTGTTGCAGTCAAATCCAAGTCTCACGGTTGTTTACTCAACTGCTCCTTCATCCTGCACTAGCTCAATCATTTTTGTACAGTCACATCTTTTTTGAAACATTAGAAGTACTCAAAGCACCACACACAGACAACTCAAAGATCTGTACTGAAGTCCCCAGCAACTGCCACTTCCCTGGCCTGGGACTTTATTTCCTCTGGATGATGGACTCTTCAGCATCCAGTTCTGCTTATTTCCTGATTTGATGCTAATTTTGGAACCCTTGGCTGGAACAGGATCCCAAGCCCAGTGGCCATCTCCAGATATTACATTGGGCACTCCTCATTCCAGCCTGACTTAGTTAGTATCCCCTCCAGAAACATAGCCAACAGAATTTTACCTCAAAGTATAAAATAGTCAGCTTTCTATAAAGTAACTAGGAAGGCCTTTTAAAAAAGGCAACTAAGCCCGGCAGTGGTGGCACATGCCTTTGAATCCAGCACATGGGAGGCAGAGGAAGGTGGATGTCTGTCGAAGTCAGCCTGGTCTATAAGAGCTAGTTCCAAGACAGGCTCCAAAGCCATAGAAAACCCTGTCTCAAAAACCCCAACAAACAAACAAACAAACAAAAACCTAAAAAACCCACCAAAAAACAAAAACAAAACAAACAAAAAAAAACAAAAAAGAAAGAAAAGGCAACTATTCAAACTTAATCACAAGGATATCTGAGGCAGTATTATAGTGTTATTATTGTGGTAGAATACACCTAACACAAAATTAACCACTTTTTAAATATACCACCAAGAAGAACATAGTGTCATATGCATTTAGTTTTAGCACTTGAAAGGCAGCTGGGAGGTAGTGGTGCATGCCTTTAATCCCAGCACTTGGGAGGCAAAGGCAGGTGGATCATACTGAGTTTGAAGTCAGCCTGGTCTAGAAAGCAAGTTCCAGGACAGCCAGGGCTATTACACAGAAAAAAACCCTGTCTCAAAAAACTATATATATATAGTGTGTGTGTGTATAGTTTCAAATGTATATATAGTTTCATATATATATTCATATATATATATATGTATATATATATATTGAAAGGTAGTGGAAGGGGACAGACAGAGCTACATCCAACAGTACAAGGCAAATGGACATACAAGTTCCAAGTAGACTGGGGTCTACTAAATGTGTTGTTCTATCATAGAATGGAAAGACGAACCTGTTAAGATGTATGAACATGGATGGACCTTAAAATGGTTTATATTAAGCAATAGAAAGCAGACACAAAAAAAATATTGTATGGCATTCCATTTAAATGGATCGTCTCCATCAGGCAAATCCATGGGGACAAAAACAGTGTAATGGTTGCCAGGAGCTGAAGGAAGGTAAGTGGGGAGTGGCAGTTTAATGGGTATCAGTTCTCTTTGGAGGCAATCAATGCACTCTGGAATGACAGAGCTAGTGGTTGAACATTGTGAATAGATGAAATATCACTAATAGCACATTCTTCATGTGTATTTTACCACAATGAAAATGAAAGCTGTTCCAGCTAGCCTGGGTCTGAAAAAGCATGGGATAAAACCGGACTTACATAGCAGACAATGAGGACTACTGAGAACTCAAGAACAATGGCAATGGGTTTTTGATCCTACTGCACGTGCTGGCTTTGGGGGGCCTGGGCAGTTTGGATGCTCAACTTACTAAACCTGGATGGAGGTGGGCGGTCCTTGGCTTCCCACAGGTCAGGGAACACTGATTGCTCTTCAAGCTGATGAGGGAGGGGGACTTGATCGGGGGAGGGGGAGGGAAATGGGAGGCGGTGGCGGGGAGGAGGCAGAAATCCTTAATAAATAAATAAATAAATAAATTTAATAAAAAAAAGAGAAACAGAGCTCAAAAAAAAAAAAGAAAGAAAGAAAATGAAAGCTGTTCCGATGTCCACAGAGACCAGGGATGTCCTTACAAAAGAGGAAGGCTGAGAGACAACTCCAAAGTTGGGGCTTAACCAGAAATGGAAATGCAGATATAGACATTTTTCTCTTTCTGGTTTTTACACAGTGTTTCTCTGTGTAGTCCTGGCTGTCCTAGAACTCACTTTGTAGACCAGAGTGTCCTCAAACTCACTGAAACCTGCCTGCCTCTGCCTCCTAAATGCTAGGATTAAAGGTGTTGGTGACCACCACCCTGCCCAGATATTATCTTTAAACTCCTGTTCCTCTTTTCTTTGCCTTCCAAACACTAAGATTACAGGCTGGGTCACCACAGGCTTGTAGCGTGAAAGTTCTGAGATCCACAAACATACCAGTGCCCCATTCTATCTACACTAAATAAGAGCCACCGATTTGAGTATCCTATAACCACTGTTGCTGGGTTTTGTTTTTGTTTGTTTGTTTCCTATTTTATAGGTTTTTTTTTTGAGACAAGGTTTCTGTATTGCCCTGGCTTTCCTGAAACTCAGAGATCAACCTGCCTCTGCCTCCTGAGTGCTAGGATTAAAGGAATTAGTCACTATGCCCAGCTGTTGCTGAATTTAATTACGAATGATTCCTAATTTGAGATCATGAGAGGGAGGTCATGAAGTGGAAAATTGAGTAGAGGACTTTGGGGCACCCAGACATTGACTGGTTGGAAAGTAAAGTCATCAAGAGAGAGAAGCAAGAGCAAGAAACCAGATTTGGGAGGGGGACAGGTTAGATGGAAAAGGAATTGAGGGGTTGGGGCAGATAGCCCATGAAGCTCAGTCTGAGTAGGCATAGCTTTCCTTGGAAGCTCTTGCAGAGGTGGATGGGGGCAACTCAGGACACCTGCTCCTTTTGTTTCTGTTTTTTTTTTTTTCTGCTTTTTTTTGGTGGGGGTGGAGGGGCACTTTGCCCGGTAAGGGATGGATGCTGATGAAGACTAGTAGAAGAAAAAAATCTTAAAGCCAGTGATAAGGAAGGGGCAGGGAACAGGACCCTGTGATCGTGGAACCATGCAGTGGTGGCAGATCTGCAGGGGCCCCAGGAGCGGCGGCCCCGCCTTCTGGATCGGAAGCTACAGACAAAGGGAGTGTGGTGACGGCTGCAGCCGCTGCTGAGGCTGAGGCTGTGGAGGCAGCGGCAAAGGGGGGGGGGGGTGAGGCGAGGCGTAAGCAGGTGCGTAGAGGTATCAAAGGGATTCCCAGAACAGGTCCCCCGTCTCACCACTCCCATCCCCCACCCCCGCAGTGTCAGAGTGCCTCTTTGCGCTCTGGGCTGGGATGCCTTCCTACTAGTCCCGGGTCTCCAGAAATGAAAGAGGAGATGGGGCCAAAAGAAAAGAGCCCTACCTCGGGATATCCTGCAAGGCCTGAGAGTTCCTATATGGCTTGAGAAATGATCCTTTGCACACTCATGAATAACATAACCAGTGAAGCTACATCATTTCTAGGGAACTCGGGTGCCACAATCAGTCTGCTTACCCCATTCTTCAGATGAGGAATCTGAGGCTGGGAAGAATTCCGGAAGTTAGCCTCCAGTTCCCCACCGACCTCCTGGTGTACACAGGAGAGACATGCTGGAAGCCTAGGCCCAGACAGGTATTATCGGGATGTCAAGTTGAGCCAATCAACAAAATGAAAAGAAGAAAACACAGCAGGTACTCAACAGGAGGGTTTATTGCCCCCCCCCACCTGCCCCTGGCCTAACAGAAGTCTCCAACTCAGGGTTTAGAAGACTGTCAACTTCCAAAAAGAATAAACACCTGCATGTTCACTTTACCCAGATCTTCCCACAATGCACCTGCTTTCACTTACTCATATTTGCAGAAGCATTAGAACCACTCTATTCACTATATCATATAATTTATCATCAATCCCACCTGACACTTCTGAAACTCTCCAGTTGTACCATAACATCCTTATAATTTCTTCTAATCCTGGATCAAATCAAGAAGCACACTTTTGCCCCTTACCTACTTTGTTTAAACCTATTATTATCACTTCTTCCTTTTACCTTTCATGACATGGGGCTCTTGGCAGAGCTCTTATAGAAGAATATACCAAAAGCTACAGTTGCTGACTTGTTCTCTGTGAGAAGATTCAGGTTAAGTATTTTGGCAAGAGCACCAGCCATGTGATGGCAGTGTACTCACTTCTTCCCCACTGTATTCCAAGGTTAGGGATGCCCAGCTTCATCACATAATCCAGGTAGTGGCTGCAAATAAGGCCCCCTTATAAAGCACACTTTGTGACAGGGTATTGCCATGAAGCTCCTGCCTCTGCTTCCCCAATCTTGGGATTACACATGTGTATCACCATGCCAGGCATAAGGTGCACTTTCTCTTTCTTTTCACAGGGGCTGACCCTTGCCTGAATGAATTATTCCACTGGTGGCTATGAAATGCCTTAACTTCTAGCATGAACACAGCACACATTCCATCCACATTTGCCAAGCTGGGAAAGGGTATGGCTGCTCATTCAGCACTCTCAACCTCTCTGTATACATACTTTCCATCCACCTCTCCAGGGCTGGCAAGCAGAGGAGGACAAGAGAATTGCATCTGTGAGATCTTCTGGAGTATTTGAAGTGGGTATCTTCAGAGTTGCCTGTATGTTCTAAAGGAATGTGGGTGGGAGCTGGAGATGGCTCAGGTTAAGAGCAGCACTGACTGCTCTTCCAGAGAGGTCCTGAGTTCAATTCCCAGCAACCACATGGTGGGTTACAACCATTTGTAATGAGATCTGGTGCCCTTTTCAGGCCTGCAGGCATGAATGCAGGCAGAATCTTGTATACATAATAAATAAATAAGTCTTTAAAAAGGGGGGGGGTGAGTGTGGGTGGTGAAAAGAGTCAGCTGCACATAGCGTAGAAGCATAGACCTGATTTAGACAATGCCCTCTGGATTTCTAATTTAATAGGTCTGTGGTAAGGTCTTAGCATTTATTTGTAAAAACACTGCACTTCGACACTGAAGTAATTTGAGACTTCCACTGTCCTTTTCTCCAAAGTTCCCATCTGAAGCTCTCAAAGCATCAGGAAAGCAACCCCACTCCCAGCATGTGAGAAGGAAATGCATACTCCAGAAATAAACAAACACCCCCCCCCCAACACCCTTAATCTGGATTTACATTTGAACAAGGATCTTCTTTCCGTGGAAGTGAAGTCAGGCCTGGGGAGGGGGAGGGTATAAACCTGGGGTGAAGGAGGGGGTCATGAATTGAGAGACTCCTCCACAAAAACTCCTTTAGAAACCAAATCAATCTTCAGCACTATCTCCCTTCCCAAAGCTGACTAGGATGGAGTTGACTGAGATCACCCTCCCTGCCTTTCCAGAGGCCGACTGACTGGAAGAAGGAATGCCCTAAGGTCAACAGCTAACTTCCTGAAAGCAGGCCCTTTGGGTGCTTGTTCAGTTTTCCCTTGCACAATAAATAGCTGTCAGAGCCAAAGTTCCCAGCACCTTCAGATAACCTGGTAGAGCAAGGGCAAGGTTCACAGTTAGCCTTAAGCAGAATGATGTTATCTGCTCCCAGCAGTAGTGAAGATCAGACTGAATGCTTTATGAAAAGGTAGGTATCTTGACGTCTGGGCCTGCAACTTCTCAGCCTGTTCCTAAGTGCAAATTATGGGGCTACTCTTGTCCCTGTCCCTCTCCTAACTCACCCTGCAGGTTATACTTCCTCATAATTTGAGCCCTTTCCTCTGTTTTTTACTTCCCTTTTCTTTCATAGTAGAGAAGCTCTCAGAATAAGATAAAAGTCTTCAGTCACTAGAGTACTGTTTCTCAATCAATTGAATGGGCTGCAGCAACAATGATGACTTCTACCTCTGGTATCGCAGGAGACCCAATGCTGACTATGAAGGAGGTACGTTCAAGCTGCTTCCATCAAGTGTTCTCACTATTCCTTAACAAGTGGGGGAAACTAAGACACACAGCCATGTAGGGAAATTGAAGCACATGGACTTGCCCACAGGTAAGGGTTGGGGGCAGAACTACTCTTACCTACTTACCACATCAACCTGATGGAGGAAAAGAAAACAACTAGACCATGTTGATGCCGCACAGGCCACAGGGCTAAAAATAAACACATTTACTGAGGGGTGTACATGTGTAAACATGATTCTTTGTTTTGAAGTTAACTAAGGTATTTACCATATGATAACTGCATGTGTTTGGAATATGAAGTGAAACAGGTTTTGTATATTATGTCTACATACCTGTAAAACCATGGTAACAGAGACATTGGTGATTGGTGTCATACCCTAGGATCTGGATACCCCACTGCACTGCCCCTCCCTGCAACTGCTATTTTCCTGTCAATTTATTTCAAAGTATCAGACAGCCCTCAAAACTCAGAAAAGGGGGCTTAAGAGGTTAAGAACACTGACTGTTCTTCCCGAGGTCCTGAGTTCAATTCCCAGCAACCACATGGTGGCTCACAGCTCTAATGAGATCTGGTGCCCTCTTCTGGCCTGTAGGCAGACATGGAAACTAGCAGTGCATACATAATAAATAAATAAATAAATAAATAAATAAATAAATAAATAAATAAATATATATTTTAAAAAACTCAGAAAAGGATGCAAGGTGGCAAGCAGATCCAAATTTCTTGAGCTGGGCAGTGGGAAGGAGTCTCCACCAGATCCAACAACTGGAATAGAGGCTGTCACAATAGGCAGTCAGCAAGCAAGTACTGGAAGAAAACCTTTCGAGACCACCTAAAGCTGTCAGGGAGGTACTGACAGCTTTAATTCCAGCACTCAGGAGGCAGAGAGAGGAGGATATCTGCATTCAAGGCCAGCCAGGGTTGATTATGCAGAGAAACCTTGTCTGGAGGAGTGGGGGTGGAGAGAGCTGGCTTAGTCTTAGGCCTGTCCTAAACTCACCCTTCCTCTAATGTTGTAGGTGGGCATAATGCTCCCCGAAAGGAATGGGTGGCTTCCAGTGGAGAGCAGGCACCTTTGTGGAGTCTGATTTACTAAGCCAATACATGTTAGGTAAGCTAGCACGTCAGAGTCAGAGAAGGAATGACAAGTTTAGGAAGACCAGGACAACAGGGAAAACAAAGAATTTGGAACCAACCTGATGAGACAGGTGAATGACAAGAGGGCCTGCTGGTGTGAAGGGTGGAGGTTGTGAGCAGATCAGGAAAGGTTCTGAGAAGGTGCTTTGTAGCATGGTACCAGATGCATCCTGATTCCAGTTTTCCACTCTTCCTTTCTACCTCAACATGCAGTCATTTTTTTAATCAAGAGAAGTGGTATATTCCCCCTTTTTTCAGAGTAAGGCCTTGTATTTCATAAGGATACTCAACCTGCTTAAGTATATTAGAAGGGCACAACTGAAATAATACACATAGTTCTGACATGCTAAAGGGCCTGTAAGAGATCTTATCAGTCAAATAGATAACAACATTACACAACCGTCTCAATAGTGACAGAAAAAAGCATTTGACAAAATAACCTCCCATTATAAAAATTTTTAACAAACCAGGGACAGAAGGGAACTTCCTCAACCTTCTAAACCCAGTAGTGAGGTGGTAGTACACACCTGAAACTTTATAAAGTTCTGCTTGGCAAATAGAAACAAACTTACTTATTCCCAATTCGGATGTATTTTCTGTTCCTTGCCAATCTGTTGTGACTTGAACCTCCACTACACTATTGAGTGGATATGGTGAGAACACACATCCTTGCCTTGTTCATAATCTGAGAGAGAAATGTGCTCACTTTTTTTCTACCAGTAAGGAGGGTAGCTATGGATGTTTAATTAACAATTTAATTTATGTATATGCATTATTTTGCCTGCATGAATGCACCACATGCACTTCCTGGGTGTTCCCCTAGTCATCAGATTCCCTAGAATTAGGGTTACAGACAGTTTTGAGCCACCATGTGGGTGCTGAGAATCAAATGTAGTTCCTCTGGGGAAGTACAGCGAGTGCTTTTAATTGCTGAGCCGGTTCATCAGCTCCTTCTCTTATTTATTTAAGTTATTGTTATTATAATACAGGATCATGTTCTGGAGTAGAGGTCTCAAATTCTTGATCTTCCTACCTCAATTTCCCCACTTGTTAAGGAATAGTGAGAGCGCTTGTCTGCAGTGGATGACCTGATGGAAGCAGCTTGAAAGGACCACGTGCCTCCTTAATAGTTAACACTGAGTCCCCAAGGATACCAGAGGTAGAAGTCGTCATTGTTGCTGCAGCCCATTCAGTTGACTGAGACATAGAACAGGACCTTTTTTTAACATCCAGTGACTGAAGACTGTCCTATCTTATTCGGAAATCTAGAAAACAGTTGCAAGCCTGGCATAATGGCTCATGGACTTGAGAATTGAGAAATTGAGGCAAGAGGACTGTTCTAAGTTTAAGCCCAGCCTGCTATATAAGTTCTAGACTAACCTGGCTTTAAAAGGCTGCCCTAAAAAGAAATTTCACTTACAATAATATTAATTAAGGATGATAAAATACTTGGGTTGGAGAGATGGTTTATCAAGTAAGAGCACTGGCTGCTTTTGCAGAGGACCCAGCTTCAGTTCTCAGGACCCATGTAGCTCACAAATGTTCATAAGTCAGTTCCAGGGGTCCGTTCAGTGTTCTGATGCCCTCTGTGGCCTCTGAGGGCACCAGGCCACAAGACTGACACACAATTAAAAATGATGAGATGACTAAATCCTAACAAATTTAACAAATACAAGCCATATTTGAAAAAAAGACCTGGCCCAAATAAACAGGCAATACTCTACAATCTAAACTATGGATTCAATTCCACACCATCAAAATCCCAGTTTATTTTCAGAAAACAAGTTGATCCCAAAATTCACAAGGAAACAAGGGACCCGTAGAGCCAAAATAATCTTTAAAAAGAGAAAATTGGGCTGGGCGGTGGTGGCACAAGCCTTTAACCCCAGCACTTGGGAGGCAGAGGTGTGCAGATCTCTATGAGTTTGAGGCCAGCTTGGTCTACAGAGACTCTATAGTTACTAGGAAACCCTGAACCCTGTCTTGGAAAAAAAAAAGCGCAAGAAAAAAACTTGGACAACCAACTACTTCCTAACTTCAAAACTTCCTAGAATGCTCCATCATGATAGCATAAAGACAGACACTTCTGCAAAGCAGGAAGGCAAACATACAATAAACACAAGAAAAAATGCTCTACAGCATTTAGCCTACAGATATGCAAACCATCAAATGCAAACCATCAAATGCAAACCATCAAATCCACAATGAGAGAGCTGGGGGTATGGCTCCATGGTGGAGCTCTTACCTAACTTATACAAGTACTTAGCTTCCATCCCCAGCACTACATCTGAGCAAACAAAAAACCCACAAAAGATGGCTATAAACCCATAAGATAGCTATAAAGATCACCAGAAATTAAAAGTGTTGATAAGCATGTGGAGAAATTGGTACATTGCTCGTGTTAGTGTTACTGGGAAGAAATGACTGGAAACTACTATATGATCCAGTAACTCAGTTTTTAGGTATTACTCAAAAGAATTGAAAGCACGGATTCAGACATTTGTATACCAATATACAATGCTACAATACATTGTAGCATTATCCACAATAGCCAAAAGTACTGAATTGTATTCTTTCAAAAGATACATTGTATGCCTGTGAATTTGATGTTAATGAAACTATAATTTTCTTTTAAGTTCTAGTGTCATAGTGAGAAAGTCTCTACAGGCAAGTTGCAGAGGCCATGAATGAAGTCACTTTGAAAGAGACAGAAAAAAGGGCACTCAATATGGATAGCGCACATGTTTAAAAGATCTTGGGAGGCAGGAAGAGATACTGGAAACTGCCAGGGTTTTCAGGACAAAAGTTGCCATCTGATCTTGTAGGGTTCAGGCCTGAAGGAAAACTCTCCTTGAGGCCCACAAGCTCCTCACCTGGGCTACCTAATAGCTTTTACTGATTTCCATATATTGTTTCTACATTCATTCCTTTTGTTTTTACTTAATTTGAAAGAATAGTTCTTGCCTTTTAAAACCATCTGGTCTGCCAAGGAGAAACAAGAAATGAAAGTTTATTTCCAAATTTTAGAGTAGCATCCCATGGAAGCTGAGCACCGAGGATGAAGACTGTTTGTTCTGCAGTGGCCTCCCTTCTAGTCAGCCACCTAGCTGAGGGCAAGTTCTTTCTGTGAGACGTGGGGCTCTCTTTTAATAAGTCCATCAGGGACTCTCCTACCTAGGGTCACCCCAGCCTTCCGGCTCATTGAAACCCCAATAGAGGCAGCCCTAGTTCTGGAATCCCAAGGGTTTTTACTGAACTCCTTTTGTCGGTTCCAGCTAGGTCATTCCAGATTCTTAGTCACTAAAAGTGTAGCAACGAACAGGTGAGGGAGGTGAGAGCTCCAAACAGTGGGAACAAAAGAGGAGAAACCAACAGTGACGGGGGGGGGGGTTGGCTGAGGGAATTGTTAGGGAGGATAGAAAAAGGGAGGCCACAGAGACAAACAAAAATGACCGGAAGCGCCTCCTCCAACGTGGCGCTCCATGCCCACCATTTCTTCCCCCATTACTTCCCATTCTTGCTAGTAGTGAAGGTAAGATCATAGCAAGAATGTTGGGCTCAATACCATCCCACTATGACTGACACCATCTCCCTTACTACTCCCGCCGCGTTCCTGAAAGGAATTTTTCCACTATTCGTCCAGGAGTCTACAGGTTCTCTCTGAGCCAACCCCTGCGGCGCGCACATGTTCTCTGGTGCTAATCAACAATCTGAGTATCAGCAAACTCAGTAGCGGAGACACAAGTCACTTAAACTCACCTGTCTGCGCCCACATCTGCGCCCATCCTGATCCTCCTTCTGATAATCTCAACCACTCTTAAAATTAGACCTTGTGCGTCGCGTCTCAGTGAACATCATCCGGGACACATTTCTCTAAACAACTCGCAGGGTGCACACAAAAAGTACACACGCGCGGGGTTGGAGAGCCTCCGCGTACACAGACAGAGCACAGGCACGCATTCACGTAGTTACGCCACGCACAAGCAAGGAAACCCCACTCGTGGCTGAGGGGCTGGGCTCAGCTCAAGGTGCGAGCGTGCAGCACGTAGGGTGGCTCCTCCTGCAGCACAGGAGTCGCTCGCATCGCCCTCCTTGTCCCCAAGGCCTGGCAGGCCAAAGCGAATGCTAACAGGCAGAATGCGTGCTGGGCACCACCTATCCCGGAGTCACCCATTCACCCAAGATGACCGAGGCCTGGGAGTCGACAGTCATGACTGGGTCAGACCAGTGAGTTGGGTGCGAAAATGGGTACCCAAACCCAGCTCGATTGTCGACGTACTAAGTCTGGCATGCCAGGACGGGATTCGCCTTCTGGCTCGCGGGAACTCTACAATTTCTTTGGTTCTGGGTCCAACCAGGGGAGCAAGTGCCGGGGAACCCAGCCCGTTGCTTAGCAACCTCCATCCCGCGTGGGCCACTGAGCGTCTCTCAGTTATAGGACAAAATCCTAACTTCCCATCCGGACTGATCTGGACACATGGTTCGAAGTCCTTGGTTGGGGTGCCTGGTGATGTATCTCGAATACCTATCTCCACCCCGTTCATGCCATCCCTAGCTGGTTCCCACAGGGTGCCAGCAACCAGCAATCCATAATATGAGGGTGAAATCGACTTCCTACCTTTTCCTCTCCGAGCCTTCTCGTCCTCCCACACCTGCCTCTCCGCCTCCACGTGGCCCTCCCCTGGGGTTTACAGTTTTCCTTGGCCCGGTTGCGCCCCTCGCCCCAGCAGCAGCCCAGGCGCCCTACCTGAAGCATCACTTTATACTGCTCCTCCGGTTTCTGGACCACGCACATATTACATCCCATGGTGCTGGCCGGCGAGGAAAAGAAGAGGGCGGGAAGAGGAAGGCGTCTTTCACTGGCCGACGCTTGGGACCACGGGTCCCGGGCCCGGGCTCTGGGCCATACCCTACCCTACCGCGGGGGGCCGAGCCGCCTAGCAGGGGAGGGGGGCACGCCCCCAAGAGGAAGGCAGTTCCACACCCCTCGACTTAACTCTTAGCTGGCCAAAGCCAGACACAGGCATGCTCCCTCGCACCCAGCCAGAGAAAAAAGGGCAGCGGGGGATGGGCGGGCGCGCCGCGCGTTGCCTGGCTACGCCTCCCCCCCGGAGGCGCGGGGGCACGCCTGGCCTCCGGGGCCGTTAGGGGCCGTGGGCCACGCGCCTCCCCGCCCGCGGAGCCCACCGCTGCCGCTGCCGTCTCCGGCTCCCGCCCATGGCCGTCAGCCCCGGGAGCCCAGCCTCCGCGCTTGGCGCCACGGCCCGGCCCGCCGACAGAGGGGCGGCCAGGCCCGCGCCAGCTGCAACCTCTCAGGGTCCGGCTTCTCAGGCTCGCAGCGCCCTTTCAGAGCCTGACACGCAGCCGGTCGCTGGTCTCCAGCTTCTGCCTGGGACGCCGGGAACGCGCGCGCGCGCCCGTAGAGGCGGCGGGGGAGGTGTGCGGGGATGGGGCGCACACGCGCGGTAGAAGACGAGGGGCTGGGTGCGGGCGAGAGCGGCGGGGGGCCGCGAGAGTCGGCGCGGGAAGCTGGGGGCGGGGCCTAGGTGGCAAAGGGCCCTGGTGCCCCTGGCACCCGATGACGCCTGTATCCGATGGCCAGGTGTTTAGCGGACCTGTCTGATAGGTTCAGCCCTGAGAAAGAGGGTCCGGCTTGAAGAAGCCTCCCTGGACTCCTGGAGAGAGTTAGGAGTAAGGAGAGGCTATTTTACCCCTTCCCCAGGTTCTGGACGTGTCAGTCCCACTGTCCCCACTGTTCCCTCTGTCTCTCTTTAAAGCTGGTTCCCTGTTTTAATTGAGCCATTCGCTTTCTATCTTTGAAATGGATACCTTTGTTTAGAGAAAAGCGTGGAATGCTGTAGGTGGGGAAAGGAGAAGGACAGAGAAGCCTCCTGCCTACCTGTTTCTCTTTTCCAGCCCTCACTCCTTACTCTCCTCTTTTATTCTCTCCTTCTGTATCTCCTCTTCCTTCCCACAGCCTGCTTCTCTTCTTAGATAAGACAGGAGAGAAGAGGGCCTTTGCCTATAAAACAAGGACAGATTGAACGCTAGGTACCCGGGGACTACCTAGCCTCTAGCCCCTGCCTGCAGAAGATTCGTTGATAAAACTGCCCCCTGCTTTTTCTCCGGGCTCAGGCGAGTGCGGGAATTCGTAGCAGCATAGGGATGTTTAATTAACAGCATTGGGGAAGGCTGTTCCAAGACTTTTCCTTTCCTCCCTACTGTGGTTCACAAGACAAATAGGAGTAGCCTGAAATCTAGAAAAGAGGTGTTAGTGCTTATCAAGTGTTCCTCCCAAAAGCAGAACTTGATTGAGACTAGGGCTGCTATGCAGCCTTACAGGAGAAGACCATTGTAACTCACTCTGAAGACCAGGCTGACCTGGAACTCACAGACCTGTCTCCTGAATGCTTGGATTAAAGGCATGTGGCACCACCGCCTGGCCCTTGTGCCTTTTTTAAACTTCCTGATGCCTAGAGCATGGGTCCAGAAAGCAGCCCCTTAGGAATAGCTTCTCTAAATCTTCTAACTTGCAGGGTCCTGACCAGTTATCCAATCCATTTCCTCCAGCCTAGGAGCCCACAGACCTTTTAGCACAGGCCTTTCTTTCTTTTTCTTTTTTCTTTTATTTATTTATTTATCTATTATTTGATTTATTTTGGTTTTCGAGGTAGGGTTTTTCTGTGTCACCCTGGAACTTACTCTACAACTGGCACCAGAAATCCACCTTCCTCTGCCTCCCAAATGCTGGGCTTAAAAGTGTAACCATTTCTTGCACTACAAAGGAGACAGCCAAGGGTGTCCATCCCTTCCATGGAGGTTTTCCCTCCCTGGTGTCCTTCAGAGCAGCAGTATGCTTTTCCTAATCCTGACATCTAACACATGAAGGAAGTAGATTTCAATTGAGACATTGAGGAGCCCTGCCTGTCCACGTGTATGAGCTGAGGGAGAAGTGGCAGGGCATAGGAACTAGATTACCTGTTAACATCTGTTGCTGAGGCCTCTTGACCCCAGCTGGGCCTGGGCCTGAATGTGTGAGTATCTCAAACTTGGTAGGCCTGATAATACTAAGCTGTAGGCACTGGATGTTCCAAGTTCCTGTGCACGTGAGAAACTTCCTTTAGAATGCCTTATCAGCCATAGTAAATATGACCTTGCTCCAAACCTCAAGGTGTGAGTACCAGGACCTTTCTCTTGAGGCTTCCCAGTGGCTTTGTACAGCATACTTAACAACATAGACAGATTCCCACCACATCCCTTAGGAGGTTTGCCAGATCTTCCTACTCTAATTACCCAGCAGATTTTTTTCAAGTCTGGACCATCCTCAGGGCCCATTTTTGGTCTGGGTTGCACTTAAAACTGGTTATCCCTAAGTCTTATATGGACAGATATTAATCAATTTGGTGATCTGTCCAGCACTATGCTAGATAAATCCATTTTTGTTTATAGTTATTTCATTCTTGCAGTAAGAAAACCCTAACAAAGTCTGGTGATGGTGGCACACACCTTTAATCCCAGCACTTGGAAGGTCGAAGCAGGCAGATCTCTGTGAGTTTGAGGCCAGCCTGGTCTACAGAGAGTTCCAGGATAGCTAAATAAAAATCCTGTCTTGAAAAGGAAAAAAAGAAAAAAAAAAAGGAAAACCCTAACAAATACAAAGCCTGGGACGCTGATAGTAGTCCGCCATCAGCCTCTTTCTCTCAGGGACCTAAACTCACAATGACAGAACCCTAATACCCTTCCTAACACCTTAGTAATGGGGTGGTCCTTTCTTCACTCCATGAGAAACGGCTTGCCACTCTGTTTCTCACAGAGCCCACTGTTTTATTGAGTTGATTCATTAGAGGTAGTGTTCATAAAGGATGTGGGCTCCATGTCCTTCTATCCCAACTGCTGTGACAGGATACCTTACTGGGTAATTTAGAGCTCTGAGGCACTGACCTCATCCACGAGGGCAGACCTACCTGGTATCATAGCCTCCCCCAGGCTCTCCTCTTTACCACCATCACCTTGGCAGTCAGGATTCAACACAAAATTTTGAAGATACAGACACACATGCTCAAAGCACAACAGCCTTTGCCTACATTTTTTTTTTTTTTGTTATTTCCATGTGAATGTCCAGCAGTTCTAACAAAGACCATGGAATGCCTTTGCTTCTTGATTTTTCCAGAATCAGATACTTCAGAGTATACCTTATTGGAAGACTTAATGACGTAACTGGGTGGCAGCAAGACAAACTGAAAGCCCACAATTTGGATCATGTGTGTACATATGTTACAAAAAAGAGTGACTATCCAAGTCAAAATATATATGGTTTGTTAGAATCAGGAATTTTTCTGGTACTTGAGCCTAGTCAAATTCCATGACTTGACTATGGATACTCTAAAGGTTTTGTCTATTTATGCTGCAATGGAATGCTGTACTATGCAGGAGAAACAAACCCAACAGGGATACTTTAGGGTAGTCATGGTTATAATTCAAGATCACTGTAGTCCTGTCAAACCCAAACCCATACACTGGTATCAGATGTACTGTGGCACGTAGGAAACTGAAGCAGGAAGAGCATGAGTTTGAAGCTAATGATCTATAGAAGGATCTTGGTTAAAAAGAAAGGAAATAGCCAGGAGTGGTGTCACTGGCCTTTATCCCACCATTCAGGAGGCAAAGACAGGTATCTGTGAGTTGGAAGCCCACCATTTTTACGCAGTGAGAATCTATCTCAAAAGAAAAAAGAGAGAGAAAAAGAAAAAAAAAAGGAGTGGAGGTATTTTTATCTATTATTGCTGCTACTCCTATTTTCAAAATTTGAAATGTTTTGGATATGGTGACACACAACTATAGCCCCAGCACTCAGAATGTATTCACAA
Organism: Microtus ochrogaster; assembly: GCF_000317375.1. Lineage (NCBI taxonomy): Eukaryota > Metazoa > Chordata > Mammalia > Rodentia > Cricetidae > Microtus > Microtus ochrogaster. The sequence goes on along the minus strand of NW_004949227.1, from coordinate 144,715 downwards.
TGGGTGGGGGAGGGGAGTATGTCTACAAGTTCAAGACCAGCCTGGCTATATATACAGCAAATTCCAAACCAATCAGGACTACACAGTGAGACCCTGTCTCAAAAGTACATAACATAGCTGGGTGTGGTGGCATACACCTTTAATCCCAGTACACAAAATTTGATTTTATGGTCTTTTTAAACTTCAATTCAAAGAGCTGTACTATTTGTTAACTATTTAACATGTTAATCATGTGCAGCATTTGTCTGCACAAAACTCTCATTTTGTTTAATAAAAAAAGAAACTATAAACTAAGTGTGGTGGTGCATAGACAGAAACAGAGAGATCTCTGTGAGTTTGAGGCCAGCTTGATCTACATAGTGGGTTCCAGGACAGCTGGAGCTACATAGTGAGAACTTGTCTCAAAAAAATCAAAAGAGCCGGGCGGTGGTGGTGCATGCCTTTAATCCCAGCACTTGGGAGGCAGAGGCAGGCGGATCTTTGTGAGTTCGAGGCCAGCCTGGTCTACAAGAGCTAATTAGTTCCAGGACAGCCAGGGCTACACAAACAAACCCTATCTCAAAATCAAACAAAAAGGACTGTCTTGCCATGTGGTGCATGCCTTTAATACCAGTACTCAGATCTCTGTGAATTTGAAGCCAGCCTGGTCTACATAGTGAGTTCCAGGACAACCAGAGCTATGTTGGTAGAGATACCTCTCAAATAAACCAATGAATTAATAGATGAATGAATTGATTAATTAAAAGCATGTGTTGCTCTAGCAGAAGACCTGGGTTCAATTCCCAGCTTGGATATGTTGGTTCACAACCATCTGTAAATCCAGTTCCAGAGGAATCTAACATTCTGACTACCATAAGCACCAGGTATGTATATGGTACACAGACATACACGCAGGCAAAACACTTATACACATAAATTTTAAAAATCATATTTAAAGAACTGCTTCATTTTCACAAATATATTAAATTTATTATCTTTTGTTAAGTTGTTGTTGCTGTTGTTTGGTTGATTGGTTTGTTTTTCAAGACAGGGTTTCTCTGAAGCTTTTGGAGCCTGTCCTGGAACTAGCTCTTGTAGACCAGGCTGGCCTCGAACTCACAGAGACCTGCCTACCTCTGCCTCTTGAGTGCTGGGTTGAGCCCCATTGCAGGGAATGATCAGAAGTTTTGAGGGATTTTTTTTCTGGATGTAGGAGTGTCTTTTGTGCATGTATGTCTGCACAGCAGAAGGCACTGGATCTTGTGGAACTACAGCTGTAGACAGTTGTGAACCACCATGTGAATGCTGGAAATCCTACTATCTAACTCCTCTGGAAGAGCAGCTAGTGCTCTTAACTGCCAAACCATCTCTTCAGCTTGAGATCATGAGGGTTTTTTCCCCCTCTATCAGAATAACTTTGTGGTACTGTACTGAGAGACACAGGCTGAAAAATGCTTTTTCATTTCTTTTTTGGTTGTTTTTTTTTTCGCTTGGTCTTAAAGGCACAGAGATCTGCCTGCCTCTACTTCCTGAGTGCTGGACTTGAAGGTGTGTGCCACCACCACCAGGCATTTTTTTCATTTCTGAGACAGCTCTTGGGTCTGACTGAGAATGTGGCTGTCAGGTAATACCTCCAGAGGTGTGGCTGAAGAGGGCTAATATCTGTCAGCTTTTCTCTAAGAACACTGTGGCTGCTGTTGCCTTTCTGACTAGTCTTTACAGACCCATTATAGATCCAATCTAGCTCTCTCTGTTTTCTGTTACATCACTCCTTGGTTTTGGTCTCCTGCTAAATGTTTAATTGTGAGTTCAAGGCCAGCCTATACTCTAAGAGATCCTTTTGTAAATAAATAAAAACAGGGCTAGGCATGGAAGTTTGTCTCTATAACCGTAGCACATGGGAAGTTGAGGCAGGAGGATTGGTATGACTTTGAGGCCAGTCTGAGCTACAAAGTGAGACTCTGTCTCAACTAAAAGACAAAGGGAACAATAACAAAAAGTATCAGGAAGTTTGTTCATCCATTCATTGATTGGGTTATTCTTTTGTTGCTTAGATTTTTTTGTTTGTTTTTTAAATTTATTTATTAATTTATTTATTAAAGATTTCTGCCTCCTCCCCGCCACCACCTCCCATTTCCCTTCCCCTCCCCCAATCAAGCCCCCCTCCCTCATCCGAAAAGCAATCAGGGTTCCCTGCCCTGTGGGAAGTCCAAGGAACCCCCACCTCCATCCAGGTCTAGTAAGGTGAGCATCCAAACTGCCTAGGC
>NW_004949227.1:135876-139799 GCF_000317375.1 Microtus ochrogaster | reverse complement strand
TAATTATTTCAGGTATAAAGCTAGCCGTGTGGGCCGCCGGGTGCCAGGAACGTAGCCCACTGCTCCTGTTACAACAATAGGTATGTGCCACCTTATTGGGTCAAGCTTAACATTATGTTCTTTGGTTTTCTTTTGTTTTGATGTGAGAGTTTCACTATGTAGCCCAGGATGTTCTGAAACTCACTCTGTAGATCAGGCTGGGCTGAAACTCACAGAGATCTGCCTGCCTCTGCCTCCTGAGTGTTGGGATTAAATTCATGCCTTGATGAAGCTTAACATGTTCAACATCTACTTCCATACTTTAAATGAAGATTGTGTGTGTGTGTGTGTGTGTGTGTGTGTGTGTGTGTGTGTGTGCGTGCAGGCACACACTCTCTAATGTCATAACACATATATGGAGGTCATAAACAACCTGCGGAGTTGAGTCTCTTCTTCTATCATGAGAATTCCATGGATGGAACACAAATTGTCAGATTTGTGGACGAGTGCCTTACACACCAAGGCAGCTTGCCAGCCTGTGTATTGGCCTTATCTGGAAACTTTCTGCTCATAAAATAGTCAGGGTCCAGTCAGAAAACCAGAAACTACAGAGGTTCCCACCTCCCTTCTCATTTTGTTGTTTATGAGATAGGGCCTCATAGAACTCTGCTAGCCTCAAACTTTCTAAATAGGTGAGAAGTTAGAACTCTCATCTGCCTGCTTCCATCTCACCATACTGGGATTACCACCACGTCCAGCTTTCATTCTTTTAACAGAGAGAATTTCTAAACAGAATCCGTGGTGCTGCTGAGAGAGGGACTTTTGGAGGAACTGAAAGGATATCAGGGAAATAGCTGCAAGAAAGCCACTAGCACCTTCAGGGTTGAGGGGAGTAAAGAAGAGCTAGGTCATCAGTATAGAGCTATTTCAGAGTTAGAAATCAAACTTAGAAACTGGAGACTGAACCCAACTGATGCTAAGCTAAGCCACAGGCTTGGGCTAGGACGATGGCAACAGAAGCATATTGCCATAGAAAGGCTCAGTACCCTTCTCTTCTTACGCAGCTTTTTAGTATCTCTCCTAATGCCCCATTGGCAGAGTCTAACAGCCAAATGACAAAGAAAAAGTGTAAGTGTGGTGTCCCTGTATCAGCATTAACCTCAGAGAACAGAGTGTGATGTGGTCCCACTTCTACCTGCTTGATTTCTCAACATCAACTCAAAGCTTTCTTACTACACATGAACTTCCAATAGCAGCAACAAGTTTATGTTTTTGGCTAACAAAATGCCAATAGCTTTCAAACTAATCTGTTCCTGCCCTTTTTCCAAGAGGAGAAAACAAGGTTCCCACAATCTTGGTAACTGCCTTCAAATGGCACTCACAGTACAGATGATGTTAGTTCTTCCTTTAAATAAGTTCTATTTAAATAATCATGACTTGGAGACTTAATTATAAGGTTAACTATAAAAAAATTGCTGTTTAAGAAAGCTAAGTAAGATTTTAAGAAAACCAATTAGTTAATAATATATTCTATATAACTAATATAATTGAGGAAGGAATTTTATATCACTGGAAGTCTTATTTATATAATGATTAGGAATTGAAAATTAATTTTTGTGTTTATTGGTACTGGGGATTGAATCTAGAGGCTGTGCATGCTACCACTAAGCTAATCCCTAGTCCTTAATTTTTATACTTTGTTTTTCCTGCTTTTGTATATTTCTTTGTTTCGAATTTTCTGTCATCCAGCCTTTCATGAGCCTGTTTCCAACAGAAAGCAAACTGCCCAAATAAAATGTTATACTGCCATCTTCATACTAGGCCCTAGGCACTGGAGAGATCCTGCTGGGCCTCAGGGAGGCACCTCACATGCTGCTGAGCTCATGCATGACTCTATCCTTGTCACCTTAGCCACAGGCTTCAAAGCCCATTGAGCACTAAGTGGCTGCCACAGAAAGTGATACTTGGTCCTCTCAACTACATACAGAGAGTCCTATGTTCAGTTCATGTCCCTCTCAGAGGTCTCTCCTCTGTCTTCTCCCAAACTTTCTGTTATCAGCTTCCAGCTTTGTTCCTTCTCAGGTCAAGATCATTTAGCCAAATTGCCCAAATCATTAGTCATTATATATGAGACCAAAAAGATCCACACTTCTGGCCATGTGCCAATCTCATAAGAAAAGAATGACCACAGGGTTGGGGAGATGGCTCAGTCTACACAGTGCTTATTGTACAAGCACAAGGACCTGTGCCCACATAAATGCCAGGCACAGTTGCGTGTGTCTGCTACTCCAATGTTGAAGGAGCAGAGACAGATGTATTCCTAGAGTTCATAAGCCTGCCCATATAACAGTTGGTGAGTTCCAGAATTCATGAGACACTGACACAAAAAAGAAAGTAGATGGCGAGTGAGGAAGATATCTGATATTGACTTTTGTTCCCCCAACATATACTCACACTTCATTACACAAAGAGATGAGGAATGCTATGGAAAAGCAAAGCATGATTGGAATCCTAGCACTTGAAAGGTGGATCAGGAGTTTAAGGTCACCCTTACTCTAGGCTATGTAGGGAGATAAAGACCAGCTTGGGTTAGAGAAACGAGAGAGAGAGAGAGAGAGAGAGAGAGAGAGAGAGAGAGAGAGAGAGAGAGAGAGAGAGAAAGAAGGAAAGAGAAAAAGCTGAGTATGGTACACAGCTGTGATTCCTTTGAGTGCTTCAGTCACCATTATTTAGTTGGGCATGGTCGTTCACCTGTCATCTCAGCACGTGGGAGACAGAAGCAGGAGGATCTCTGAGTTCAAGGTTAATCTGGTCTACATAGTGAGTTCCAGGCCAACCAAGAGTTGAGTCCCTGTCTCAAAATAAAATGAAAACAACACAACGAAACAAAAACAGAGTCAACATCTATAAGCCTGGCTTGAGTGATTCCCAACCAACGATGTAGACCATTTCAGGAAGCGATATGAGTGTTTGTCACAGGTTCTACCCCTTGTGCTCTTTATACAATATTAGACCTACCTGACAATAAACACCAATTGGGTAGGTTTAGTTTTGCTTGTTTATTGAGGTTCAAACCCAGGGCTAAGCATATGCTATAGTCTACCCTGACCTATATTCCTGGTCCACTCAGATCCAACTATAAGGACAGATTTCACTGCAGCCTTTTCCTATTTACTCCCCCCAAAAGCCCTCAAAACTGATAGCCTATAGGTGACACAGCAAAAGGGCCAACATACTATCCTTGTGTATAATCCATGTTCAAAATGCTCACCAAACAATGTCTTCAGAAATAGGGAGTACATAAACCTGGTGGTGGTGGCACATGCCTTTAATCTCAGCACTCAGAAGGTACAGCCAGTGGGATCTTTGTGACTTTGAGGCCAGCCTGGTCCATATAGTGAATTCCAGGACTGGCTCCATGTTGTAGGAGGCCACTTGTTCATTTTCCTGCTGCCCAGACTCCCAAAATAATCACACAGAAACTGTATTAATTAAATCACTGCTTGGCCCATTAGCTCTAACTTCTTGTTTGCTAACTCTTACATATTAATTTAACCCATTTCCATTAATCTGTGTATCGCCACATGGTTGTGGCTTACCGGCAAGGTTTGCTGTCTGTCTCTAGCGACTGCTCCAAGGTTCTCCCTGTCTCTGCCTCCTTTCTCCCTTTAACACAGAAAAATTACATATAACAAAACAGGTATCAAGCAAGAATTACAGTTACAATATTTATATCTATCTTTTATCATAACTAAGGAAAACTATATTATTACTATCTATTATTCAACTCCATCAAACACTCCAGAAGGATATAATATTACCTAAGTAAACAGGAAGTGCATTGTGAGAAACTTCTTCTTTTTTTTTTTTTTTAGTTTTTTCAAGACAGGGTTTCTCTGTAGCTTTGGAGCCTGTCCTGGCACTAGCTCTTTTAGACCAGGCTG
>NW_004949227.1:134875-135511 GCF_000317375.1 Microtus ochrogaster | reverse complement strand
TACCACCTCGTGCTGCTACACAGATTATTAGATATGGGTTAAAGCAAGATATGAGAGTTAGCCAGAAGAGGCTGGATATAGTGGGCCAGGCAAGTTTATATGAATATAGTTTGTGTGTTGTTATTTTGAGGCATAAGCTAGCCAGGCGGCTGGGAGCCAGGCGGCGGAACGCAGCCCACTGTTCCTTCTACAGACAGAGACATCTCGCTGCCTGGACAGTCACCCAAAGTTATTCTGTACCATTGGGGCATCCATCTTTAGCCTACAGGCCCATAGTATCTGGCAGACTTTTCCAAGAAGCAGGAAATTTCAAAGTCAGTTCTGCCCATACTGGCAGTTTGTCAGTCACTTTTTTCTGTGTCCTGCAGAATGTCTGGCAGACACTTTCATGAAGCAGGAACCCTGAAGGACTGTCTCACCTTCTTTAGGCAAGTTCAGCAGTCATTTCTCTGTGGATCCTGAATATCCAGTTCATACAGCATCCCATCAAGCAGTCTCGGCAAGAGCAGTTTCTTGCCCAAATGGCTAGGAAACTCCATAAGGAGCCTTTTCGATGCCCATCTTCCTCTTGAAGTAACTGGTGCTGCCAGGAGCAGATGTGTCTCATTGTTATGAAAAGTCCTAAGGTTTTTTTTT
>NW_004949227.1:128124-134675 GCF_000317375.1 Microtus ochrogaster | reverse complement strand
AGGAAATATATATATATATATATATCTTAAATTTGTATCAATAAACCAAGATCCATAGCAATGCAAATCTCTATAGTATGTCCCCCTTTAAATATAAACAAACATTTATAAACAATCATTTAGGGAATTTGGGCATAGTTCTCTCCAAACTGCTTCCTTCTTTTTGTTGAGTGAAGTATTTTCATTTTGGGGGTGTTCACAGTGACCTTTCTGGGGATTTGGTCCATTAAACCACATTAGTCTGGAATTATTCCACAGGTTCTCATCCTGTGTGGAAACAAAAGAAGAACCTTGTTTCCAAAGCAACATATCCTTAGACCCAAAGTTTGAAGACAAGATACCTTTAAAGTATATATGTTGGTTACTTAGCTCCTTCACAGTCAAAAAGTTCAAAGAAAACACAATAATATACATAATCCAGACTCTGTTGTTTTCCATTTTTATGTGTCTTATTTTTCTTACTCTATTACTTTTTCTGCAAGTTTAATATTTATTTTATTATCTTTACTCCTTTAATCTATGACTGTCTGTACGCTTTTATATTACATTTACTGTCTCTTTAGACTTTTTCTTCTCTCTCCCAAGCATAAGCACATTTTTAAAACACATTATAACTCATTTAGAGTTTATTTATTTATTTATTTGGTTTTTTGAGACAGGGTTTCTCTGTGGCTTTGGAGCCTGTTCTGGAACTAGCTCTTGTAGACCAGGCTGGCCTCGAACTCACAGAGATCCGCCTGTCTCTGCCTCCCAAGTGCTGGGATAGAGTTCTTTTATGTTTGAATCTGTCCTACTGTAATCCCTTTTTGTCCTGGAGAGCTTTTTTTCTAATTGATTTTATTGATCTCTATATTTTTCTCTGCTCCCCTTCCTTCCTCTCCCCTCTCCTCTTCCCTCTCCCATGGTCCCCATGCTCCCAATTTACTCAGTAGATCTTGTCTTTTTCTACTTGCCATGTAGATTAGATCTATGTAAGTCTCTCTTAGTGTCCTCATTGTTTTCTAGGTTCTCTGGAATTGTGATTTGTAGGCTGGTTTTCTTTGCTTTATGTCTAAAACCCACATATGAGTGAGTACATATGATATTTGTCTTTCTGTGTCTGGGTTACCTCAAGCAATATGATGTTTTCTAGCTCCATCCATTTTCCTGCAAATTTCAAGATGTCATTATTTTTTTCTGCTGTGTAGTACTCCACTGTGTACATGTACCACATTTTCCTCATCCATTCTTCAGGTAAGGAGCATTTAGGTAGTTTCCAGTTCCTGGCTATGACAAACAAAGCTGCTATGAACATAGTTGAGCACATGTCCTTGTGGTTCAATTGAGCATCCTTTGGATATATACCCAAAAGTGGTATTGCTGGTTCTTGAGGAAGGTTGTTTCCTAATTTTCTGAGAAATCATCACACTGACATCCAAAGGGGTTGTACCGGCTTGCACTCCCACCAGCAATGCAGGAGTGTTCCTTTACCCTACATCCTCTCCAGCATAAGTTGTCATCAGTGTTTTTGATCTTGGCCATTCTTACAAGTATAAGATGGAATCTCAGAGGTATTTTGATTTGCATTTCTCTGGTGGCTAAGGATATTTAGCATTTTCTTAAGTATCTTTCACAGGTGATCACTTCCTAAATATAACCCCGGTAGCACAGATACTAAAAAAAAATTAATAAATGTTACCTCCTGAAACTGAAAAGCTTCTGTAAAGCAAAGGACATGGTCAACAATACAAAACAACAGCCTACAGAATGGGAAAAGCTCTTCACCAACCCTACATAAGACAGAGGTCTGATCTCCAAAATATACAAACAACTCAAGAAATTGGTCATCAAATGATGGAAGAGGGTCATTTGTCTATCTGATGCTTTCATTGGTTAATTAATAAAGAAACTGCTTGGCCTGATAGGTCAGAACATAGGTGGATGGAGTAGACAGAACAGAATGCTGGGAAGAAGGGAAGTGAACGAGAAGCCATGGAGCCAGCCACTAGGTCAGACATGCTGAATCTTTTCTGGTAAGCCACCACCTCGTGGTGCTACATACATTAATAGAAATGGGTTAATCAAGATGTGAGAGCCAGTAAGAGGCTAGAGCTAATGGGCCAGGCAGTGTTTAAATGAATACAATTTGTGTGTTGTTATTTCGAGGTATAAGCTAGCCAGGCAGATGGGGTCTGGGCGGGAACACAGCCCGCCACCTCCTCACTTCAAACAAAAGAACAAATAATCCAATAAAAAATTGAATACAGACCTAAACTGAGAACTCTCAACTGGAGAGCTTTTAAAATGGTAAGCAGCTTGGTTGCAGCAGCCCTGGGTGTTGGCTCCTCCTCTCTCCACCTTTCAAAATGGCATGGGTACCATTACTGTCATCTCTGGGACTGCCAGGTAGGAGTCGTGCTCACCACTGTAACTCTTACAAGGAGCATGTAGCACATAAACCCTTTTTATTTGAGTAATAGCTAAATCTGCCATGCAGCGCACTGCATGTCCTGGAAATATCTCTGTGTATGATGGCGGGAATCCGCCATGCTCTCCTGCCTGTGCATGCCTAGCAGATCTGATCCCATTGCCTGCCCAAGCAGGGGGTGGGCACTGAGCCTCAGGCATGGTCTCAGCCACTTTCCTCCTAACCCCAAGTGGGCATACAAGCACTCAGGCCCATATACCCCATTTAAATGTCAGGGCTCATGCTTGCAGCACAGAGCATGGCCCAGGAAGCTACCATTTCAAAACCACATTGTTTTTTTTTGTTTTGTTGGGTTTTTTTTGCTACCACTTCTACAGGAAGACCTCTCTTAAAGGAGCTGCAGCATGCAGCCAGCAAGCAGAGCCCATCCGAAAAAAAAAATGCGACTGCACTTTGCTTTTTAGTGTCTAGAATTCCTCTCTAAGCCCTCTCAGGTGTTATGTGCATTTAGCTAGCACACACTGGAGTGCCAGTTTGTTGTAGAAGCCTCTTTTTTTTCCTGGATGCTCAGTCCCAAAATAACAGCACAGAAACTGTATTAATTAAATCACTGCTTGGCCCATTAGGTCTAGCTTCTTATTGGCTAACACTTACATCTTAATTTAGCCCATCTCCATTAATTTGTGTATCTCCATGTGGTTGTGGCTTACTAGCAAGGTTCTGTCTTGTGTGTTCTAGGCAGTGGCAGCTACATGGCTTCTCTATTTCTCTTTTAAGGATGACTTTTAACCTTTTTCTTTTTCTCTTCCAAGTCTACATATATTTTTAAACACACCATAACCCATTTAGAGGCTTTTTTTTTTGGACTGAATCTGTCTTTCTCACATATCTCTATCTTTTGCTGACCACATAAATCTTTGACTACTAAGTGTCCTTCTAGGACCAAAGCAATGACTTTGGCAGTTGGCTCTGCCTCACTCCTTAGCTTCCTGAGAGTCTAACTTCATGTTAGTGGTACTGGCTGGAGACATATTTACCACTCCAATTCTGAGAGAGAGAATCCCTCCCCCAAGACATCCAATAGGCCAACATAATCTAAACAATATTTCATTAAGATTCTTCTCATGTAATTCTAGACTGTGTCAAGTTAACAATCAAAGCTATCAAGACCCTGCAAGATGGCTCAGTGGGTAAAGAATTTTGCCAAGCCTAATGATTCCTAAGCTCCACATGGTAGAAGCAAAGAATCAACTCCTGCTTCTACACATATGTCATGGCATTCACACATGCATATACACACAATCAAGTGTAGAAAATTTTTTTAAAAAAAGAACTGGAAGCTGAGCATAAATGGCACGCCTTTAATCCAAGCACTTAGGAGGTAGAGGGAGGTGGATCTCTGTGAGTTCTAGGCCAGCCTGGTCTACATATAGAGCTAGTTCTAGGACAGCCAGGGCTACATAGAGAGACTCTGCCTCGAAGAAAAAAGCAAAACAAACAAAGAACTGACTATCATAGAAGAATAGAAGTTAAATTTAAACTGCCTTCAAATTCAAAGAGATAAAAAGAAGCAATCCCAAATTCCATCTTTCCTTGACAGAAATCTGTCAGTTTTCCCTACATAGAGGTCTATAGGAGATGTGGGCCTCTATTGACTTTGTGTGTGTGTGTGTGTGTGTGTGTGTGTGTGTGTGTGTGTGTGTGCTAAGGATATAACTCATTCCCCATGTATGCTAAACATGTACTCCAACACTGAGCAACAACCTCAGATGCCTCCTGAAGATGCCTCCATCTTAGACTTCTCATCTCCAGAGCTGAGAAAGAATCCAGTTCTATTGCCAAAGGTACTAGTGGCAGGTCTTATGGTGCCCTAGGACAAGAATATTGCCTTTAGGACTGGTGCTCAGAGGGAAAGAGATTTCCTCAAAGTTAGATTTTTAGATTTTTTATTTTATTTGCTTCTTTCTTTCTTTCCTCCTCCTCCTCCTCTGATGTGGGAGTGTCATATATCAATATTGATTTCATTGGTTAAGCAATAAAGAAACTGCTTGGCCCTCATAGGTTAAAACATAGGTGGGTGGAGTAAACAGAACAGGATGCTGGGAGAAAGAAGCTGAGTCAGAGAGTCGCCATGATTCTCCCACTCCAGGCAGACACAGGTTAAGATCATTCCTGGTAAGCCAGCTCGTGAGCTACATGGATATTAGAAATGGGCTAGTCCAGGTGTGAGAGTTAGCTGAGAAAAGGCTAGATGTAATGGGCCAAGCGGTGTTTAAAAGAATACAGTTTCTGTGTAATTATTTCGGGTAAAGCTAGCCGAGCGGGCGACCGGGTGCAGGGACGCAGCCCCGCCACTATTATTTCAACACTCCTTCTCCTCCTCCTTCCTCCTCATCTGTGTATAATGTAGTAAGGGGTAGAAGTGTGTCACAATGCATGTGTAGAGGTCAGAAGACAACTTTATGGAGTCAGTTTTCTCCTTCAACTTTTTTAAAAATCATTTTTTATGTGTATTGGTGTGAGGGTGTCAAATCCCCTGGAACTTGAGTTACGGACAGTTTTAAGCTGCTATGTGGATGCTGGGAATTGAACCTAGCTTCTCTGGAAGGACAGTCAGTGCTCTTAACCACTGAGCCATCTCTCCAGCCCCCTCTCCTTCAACTTTTATGTGAGGCCCGGAGACCAAATTCAGGTCATCAGGCTTGAGCCATCTGGTAGCAAATGCCTTTACCTGCTGAGCCTTCTGATTTGCCTGCTGTTCCTCAAACTTAGGAACTAAGTGTGGGCCAAGCATAATGGAGCACGCCTTTATTCCTAGCATTTGGGAGGCAGAAGCAGGCAGATTTCTGTGTGAGTTTAATGCCAGCTTGTTTTATATAACAAATTCCAGGACAGCCAGAGCTACACAGAAAGAACATGTATCCATAACAAACAAATAAACAAAGAAAAAACTAAGTGCAGGGCCTCTGGACCTATATCTTATAACTCAAATTAACCCATTTATATTAATTTACATTTTGCCTCATTGGCTTTTACTTTTCTTTCATTTTGTATGCCCAAGTCCCTCCATGTCTCATTGGCATTTGACACATGCCTCGATTATCTCTCTCTGCCCAGAAGTCCCACCTATCTCTCCTACCTAGCTATTGGCTGTTCAGTTTTTTATTACACCCCGCTCACACCAGCACATCTTCACGTGGTATACAAATATTCCACAGAAGGTAGTGCCTAGCTAGTGCTGGGTCACTGAGCTTGAAAGTGGAATGCGTAGCTGAGCATGCTAGTATGGACCAGTAATCTCAGCATTCAGGAGACTAAAGCAGAAGAATGGCTGTAAGTGTGAGGCCTGCCTAAGCTGCATAGTGAGTTAGTGGTAAGCCTGGGCTGCAGAATGAGTTCCTGCCTCACAAAGAAAAGGTCAGACATGGCGGTGTGATGAATTTGAGGCCAGTCTAGGCTAGACAAACAAACCTTGCTTCAAAACAAAGAAGTGGTATCTTTGGGGCTAGGACCCAGACCTGTGAGAGGGAAGGGTGAGGTGATGGCTAGTTGCCATGTCTGAGCCCCAAGGAACTTAGAGCTCTGGGTGGCAATGTCAATACCTCTTCCAGGTGTCTCAGAAGTTCAAGCAATGTAGCCAGGTTGTCAAGTGCGGGAGAAAGCACTTTCTCCCTCTAGCCTTGTGGTCTCTTTGGAACACTCTCTACTAGAAGAGACTGAGAGAGGTCCAGATTGTTATTCTTTTTTTAAAAAAATGCTGCAAGATCCCCGCGGCAGTAGACAGCAGAAATGCTGTAGGTCCCAAATGGTGGCGGCGGGCCATGTGGCGGCAGACAGCAGGCTCTGGGAGCAGCCAGTCCCAGGCAGAGACAGCTGCTGGTCCCAGAGCAGTGGCAGCAGGCAGTGGGCTCCAGGCAGAGACGGCTGCTGGTCCCCAAGCAATGGCTGGTTCTAGGAGGGAAGACACATGGCGGGCGGGCAGAAGACAGAAACATGGGTAGACAGGACATTCAGGGTGAGGTTGAATGTTTATTCAGGGAGTTATGGAGGAGGAAGGGTGAAGGGGGGGACAGAGAGAGAAGGAGAGACAGAGAGAGAGAGAGAGAGAGAGAGAGAGAGAGAGAGAGAGAGAGAGAGAGAGAGA
>NW_004949227.1:124667-127866 GCF_000317375.1 Microtus ochrogaster | reverse complement strand
GCACGTTAAGGAAGCAGAAAAGGAAGGGCCCAAGATGGCGGTGGGCAGGTCAGAGGTAATGGGAGTGGGCATGGCTTGTCCCTTAAAGCGACAGGAAAGCACAACACAGATGGCAAAGCATATACATCTCTGGCCAGAGACACAAACTGGTTTGGCATAGCCACAAATCAGCAATTCCCTTCCTAGGATATATGAATAGATCCTAGAGAGAGACTCATGTGTAGCTGTTATATTCATAATGGTAGAGACAAGGAGCAACTCGTTTCTACTGATGGAAACATGGCTGAGTAAATTGCAGTACGTCTATACAATGGCTGCTGCTCAGCAATGGAAAAGAGAGAAGGAACACAGTAACATGGATGAGCCTCATAGACATGACAAGAATGAAAGATGCATAATTTTATTGGTAAACGTGCCAACAATCAGACCCACCTACAGCTTAAGGTGGTAGAAAAGGGGTCAAGTTCTGCATTGAGGGTGGCCCCACAAGACATTTTCAAATGTTCAATAGTTAATGATGGTTGCATGAAAGAATATACACAGGTTAAAAACCTCAGATGTATATTTTATTTGCTCTAACCCTCAACAAGAATGTTTTCAGTCGACAGGCATGATGGGGACACACTGGTAATGCTAAGCACTCAAGTAGGAGGATCAGGAGTTCAATGTCATCTTCAAAAACACAGAAAGTTCAAGGCCAATCTTTTTGAGACCCTGCTTCAGAAGAAACAAAAAGCATGATCAGTGGGTGTTCAGGTTATCTGTTTTGTATAGTCCTGCAATAGTAGTTGGCTCTCATTATTGGTCACGCATCATTAGGATCATGAACCTTAATTAATAGCCAGCATAGACTTTAGTTATCAAGAGAATCTGAATGTGAGCTCATCAACCGTGACAGACACAAGATGACAGGAAGAATTTCGGAGGTGGAGTGACTTTTAGAGTGCCGCACTCCCCTCAAATTTCCTATAAAGCTAAAATTGCTCTAGAAGTCACCTGTTTGGAGACATCACTGAGTGAATATGCACAAGGATCTGGGTTCCATATTCAGCACTTCAAAAATAAAGATGAAACGGGTGTGGTAGTGGTGCACACCTTTAATTCCAGCATTCATGAAGCCAAGCCAGGTGGCTCTCTATGGGTTTCAGGCCAGCTAAAGCTACATAAGATCTTGGTCTCAAAAATCCCAAAATGGCTGGGCAGTGGTGGCGCACACCTTTAATCCCAGCACTCAGGAGGCAGAGGCAGGGCGGATCTCTGTGAGTTCGAGGCCAGCCTGGTCTACAAGAGCCGGCAGAGTACCTGCTTAACAAGTACAAGGTCATAGATTTTTATCCCTAGCATGGGAGGGACAGGGGAGATATGGGGAAGGGGAGATGGTTCAGTCTGTAAAGCATCTGCGGCACAAGCATGAGAACCTGAATTAAAACCAGGCAGTGGTGGTGCACATCTTTGACTTTTACATGCTTTTGCTGCTGGGGAGGCAGACAGAGTCAAACTCTGAGTTCAAGGCCAACCTGGTCTATAGAGTGAGTTTTGGGATGACCAGGGCTACACAGAAAAACCTGTCTCGAAAAGCCAAAAATAAAAAAATTAATTTAAAAAATGTAACATTTCTGTAACATCTGCAGTCTCAGTGTTGAGGAATTAGAGACAGTTGGATTCCCCTGAGCTTGCTAGTCAGTAAGGTGAACAGAGGTGACTGGGCAGCTAAGAGCACTTGCTGTAAAAACATGAGGAGTCGAGTTCAAATCTCTAGTAGCATGTACATAAAATGCTGGCCATGGTCATATACTCCTATAACGCTAGCACTGTGTGATTGCTGGGGCTTGCTGGTTACCTACACTGAGTGAGAGACACTGTCTCAAGGGAATCAGGGAGAGTGCTAGAGCAGGATAGCAGGTCTCTCCCTTTAGCTTCTGCCTGTGCACAAAAGCTCTTGTAAAGTGACACACACTTACACCAAATAAAAAACACATAAATAAATACTTTAAGATGGGGAGTTTTTGAGGAAGATTGCTACTTCTGGCCTCGCCTCCATGCATATGCATGGATATGTCAAATACAAAAATGTCATTTTTAAAAAATAGCCTGGGAGGTAGCCAGACCTAGAAGCATTCTTTTTGTTTGTTTGTTTTTGTTTCTTTGGTTTTTTTTTTTGAGACAAGTTTTCTCTGTGTCTGTCCTGTAATTCATTTTGAATTGTAACTCATTTCTGTGGACCAGGCTGGCCTTGAACTCAGCCTGTCCTGGAACTCACTCTGTAGCCCAGGCTGGCCTCAAACTCACAGATTCATCTGCCTCTGCCTCCCAAGTGCTGGGATTAAAGGCGTGCGCCACCACCACCCAGCTGGAAGCATCCTAAATAAAGGTGTGTTATCCTGAACATGTGACTTCTATTTGGCACTCAGTGAAATTCTTTCTGACCTGCCCCATTTGTGTTCTGCTTCTGCAAGCAACCAGTGGCTGTTCCCACATTCCCACACCACAACTCATCTCTGCCTCCTTCCCATCTGCCTGGCAAGTACAGAGGCTGGGGAATGTATCTTTAGCTGAGTTTCCTTGTACCTGAGCCAAAAGACTATTGCCATGGGAGAAGCAGAAGACAGATTGCGAGTAGCCCACAACAGGCCTGCTGCTGTTGCAGGTAGAGATAATGGGCACAAGGAGAACAGCTAAGACTGAGGCGGTTCTCTGTGAACTCTCCAGAGCTGGGAGGCACACAGCGTTAGGAGTGGGGGCTTTTGACAATAGAGGCTCTTATAGCAGGTTTGTCTGCTGAAGGGACTGAAGCAACAGGGACAGCAAAACAAGACCCACAGAAAAGCAAAGGCAAGACTTTGTAGTGAATCAGAGGGTACAGAGGGGAGTTGATGCTGGCCTTGAATTCATAGAGATGGGAGGATTGCATCAAGGCTGCATGGATAAAGCTATAGAATAAGATCCCATTTCAGAGAAACAGAGAGAGAACCCTGTTAGTACAATCCCAGCTATTTGGAAGGCCAAAGTAGAAGAACAACAAGTTCAAGGTTGGCCTAGATTACAAACTGACCTTGGGACCAGTCTGGGTAATTTAGTGAGAACTTAAATCAAATTTAAAAAATGAAAAGATGAGGGGGGGCTGGAGAGATGGCTCAGCGGTTAAGAGCACTGCCTGCTCTTCCAAAGGTCCTGAGTTCAATTCCCAGCAACCACATGG
>NW_004949227.1:110993-124567 GCF_000317375.1 Microtus ochrogaster | reverse complement strand
ATCTGTAATGAGGTCTGGTGCCCTCTTCTGGCCTGCAGACATACAATCAGACAGAATACTGTATAAATAATAAATAAATATTTTTTAAAAAATGAAAAAACAGCTAGGGAGGTAATGCAGTGGCAGACTATTGTTCGTCTAGTGTGGAGGTTTGAAAGAAAATGAACCCCCCAAAGGGAATGGCATTATTAAGAGGTATGGCCTTGTTGGAGGAAGCATGTCTCTGTGGGGGCAGGTTTTGAGGTCTCTTTTGTTCAAGCTTCCTTCAGCATGACAGTCAGTCAACTTCCTGTTACCTGCAAGATGTAGCACTCTCAGCTCCAGCACCACATCTGCCTGTACACTGCCATCCTCCCCTTTATGAAGATAATGGACTGAACCTCTGAAGCTGTAAGCAAGCCTCCCCCAATTAATTGTTGACTTTCCATTGGTTTAGGTGGCTGGATACTCCTAGGATATGATGACTACATCAGGTATAACTGGTTTGCTGGTTTGCTTGAACCCCAGGTGCCAAGTAGACATTTGATGGTGGGTTTATTGGCTGTGTCCTATTGGGTAAGAAAAAGGCTCCAAGGTACAGGCCAGGAGGTTGCTGAGGGCTCCAAGACTTCAAGGCCCTCAGCTACACTCTGCCCCTGTGTTTACCTCCTTTAAGAATATGGGGTCGTAACAATAAGAACCAAAATTGATATCAAGGGGCTGGAGAGATGGCTCAGAAGTTAAGAGCACTGCCTGTTACTTCCAGAGGTCCTGAGTTTAATTCCCAGCATCCACATGGTGGCTTACAAACCATCTATAATGGCCTGTAATGATACATGCAGAAGAACACTGTATACATACTAAATAAATAAATAAATCTTAAAAAATTGATATCAAGAGGCCATCAGTAAAAAAGGGGGCCTTAAGGCCCACAGTGTGATAATAACACCCAAGGGTGAAGATAACAAGGCCTGGTAGTGGGCTGGAATGCCCAAACTCTGGGAAGAAATAGGAAAGGCGGGATTGGGGCTGTGGGACAGGGTTGAGCACAGACCTCAGGATATCCCCTGCTCAGGGATCGAACTTCCACAAGCATGGTATAGCGGAGTAAGTGCTCACTCAAAAAAATGATGAAAGGTTTCTTCATTTCCAGGTTTTTATTTGCCTGTTATAATTCTGATATTATGTACATATATATATATACTTTTGTTTTTTTGTAGAGTGCTCATCAACAGACCAAGCAAAAGCATACAGGGAAGCCACAGCTGCTGGGGAGAAGTGCAGCAGCGCTGAGAAAACCAATCTTTGCTTTCTTCCCCTTTTTGTCTGCTTTTCTTTTTCCTGGTGTGGGACCATCAAAGCTAACTGCTATAAAACAGAGAAACCACCTAGAGACTCAGACATCTGCTTACACACTAGTGGCATATGGGCAAAGGGCAAGGGCAAACTTTCAAAGTCATGGTGTATTTACATTCCCAACGTTGGGGACAGGGGAAGGGGCTGAGGACAAGAACTGGGGGCAGGCAGGGTTGCAAAGGGGTCCTGGGGTATGACTGTGGCAGGGAGAAGCCCAGCCAGTGACAGTAGGAAGAGGTGTGCCTATCTCTGGCAATGACAGAGGCCACTTTGATGTTGTCTGGTGGGTACCGAAGGCAATGTGCGAATGTGTGTGTGTGTGTGTGTGTGTGTGTGTGTTTATGTATGTCCTGAAAAGTGGAACAGCAAAGGGAGGAGGGTGTGAACCCAGTGTACAAAGGTAAGGGAGGGACTCTGGGCTTTCCAGATGGCCTCTTCTATGCAGGTGGCCAGCTTGCCCAGTTCCCTATCCTGATTGGAGCAAAAATGGCAAAGAAAAGGGAGCAGATGGTGGAGACAGAGTTCTGTCCCCAGTCAGGCTAGCCAGGGAGTGGCTGGAGAAAAAAGAGGTGCCAATCTAGTCCTGAGGAGACCCCATCATGCCTGTCCCCAGTTAGAGAGTGAGAAGGACAGCATCTCCGAGATGCTTCAGAGGACCCTCCTTTGTCATCTCCCCCAAACTGTAGCCTCCCTGCCTAAATGGGTAGGCAAGGCAGCACCTGAAGATCCCTGATATGGGAGTGAACTGCCCCAAGCTGGGGCAAAGCAGCGTATGCCCAGGAAAGGGTGCAGCTGGGTTTTGGCAATAAAAGGGTAGCGGGTGCTTAAAAAGGAGACTTGAAGCCACAGTTCCTCTCCTCTGCTCCAGTCAAGTCTTCCACGGGCTATGGAAAGAGGAAGGGGCCTCAATCCCAAGGTCAGCAGGTAAGTGTCGTGGTGCATAGGCCAGGTGCCTTGGCCCCTGGGCTCTTCTGCACCTCTGGCCCTGGGCCCAGCTTGGCCTGCCTCACCTTGCTAACCCTTACTATTCTAGGGCTACTACAGGGTTGATAGGAGAGGTAGCCCCTGAGCTGTCATTGCCCCCTGTTGCCTCCTTCTCTTTTTTGCCACTGTACTGGCCGATGAAAGAGCCATCCTCATTGAACTGGACGTCCACACTGCCCCCATAATCGGCCAGGCTGTCATCACTGCCTAGGGGTTTGATGTCTCCATTAAGAGATGGCTGGCTGCTGCCGAAGGCCTTCTCTTCATTGTCACTGTAGGGACAGAGGATGGGAGAAGGAGATATGTTGCAAGGATCCTGGCAGGAGACCCCCCAGCAGTAACCCTAGTAGGTTCTTGCCCTCTTTTATTTGCCTGACCCCACAGAAAATCCTGAACTCATTTTGACACATTTCTGGGAGATCAGGCTGTATGCATGATGCCACAGGGCCTGTGCCTACTACTCCTGGGGCTTTTCTTGGGGTTAAAGGCAGCCAGGAAGGTGACAGGCAGCCCAGCAAGTGGGATTTTAGCATGAGAATAGCTAGGCATTGACTTCTCCCCAAAAGGGCAAAAATGGGGGTCCTTCTCAGTCCCTGGGCTCTAACTGTACATTCCCACTGTTCCACCTTACCTCTCCAGGGACCTGAAGTCACCCCGAAGCAGAGAAAAGAGAGAGGAGTTGGGTAAGAAGAGGTCAGGCAGAGTCCGGTCAAAACCCCTGCTCCTTCCCCTGCTCACCTGTATTCGCCAAAGGTCTCATCTTTCATGGGCCGCGCCTCAGAATCCACCTGAGTGTCCTCCTTGTCTTTCACTACAGACATAACAGGAGTCAACTTCACCCCCAGATTCTGAGTCCCTTTGCTGTGAGAGCCCCCAGCACTGTCCTGACAGCACTTAGAAGCCTTCAGAGTGACCCACCCAACCCATGAGGGTCCAGCTGCCACCGGCATAGGCCTCTGTAGCCGCAGCCTGGGAAGAAGGCAGCCTTGGCCTGTGGTCTGAATCCCACCTCTATGACTATGCTTATCCTGCCATTCCCAAGCTGGGGCTCTTGGGGCAAGGTGGTTTTTCTCTACCCTCAGCTGCACCCAAACCTGTACATTTTCCAGAGTTACCTGAGTACTTGCCACCCTTGCTGCGCTTGATGAAGCAGAGAATGAGCAGGATGAGGAGCAAGAGAATGATAGCGCTGACAAAGGCGATGAACCAGCCCTCAGAGGCGAAGCTACCTGTAGTAGAAACTCGCACGGGGCCTGAAGGCACAGCGCGGGAAGGAGACAAAGTCCAGACCCTGGGATGAGCTATGCTGCCAAGGGGCACACTACATTTATTCCTAAACTTGAGCAGCAGCCTCTGAGTTAAGGTCTGGTGCTCAGGACTCACTTGAAGCTATAGGGGGCCAGAAGGTGCCTCAGTAGCAGAGGAGAAGGAGAGAGGGAAGAGAGCCCCCTGTAAACGGTATAGGGAGAGGTACACTGTCCAAAGCACACTCAGATTTCAGGGAGGTGAGAGCTGTGCAATGGATCATGGCTGCTAAGGGCTGCATGCAACAAACCCAACAGTGGTGCCCAAGGCTTCCTGGCATTAGATGGTGGCCCCAGTGCCTCACCAGTGCCATTAGTCTTCACAGCCAGATGGTGCAGGACCACCTTTTCCTTCATCAGGTGGATCTCATACTTGGTGTCAGGCTGTAGGTCCCACTGCGTGTAGGAGCTCTGATTGTAGCTTACATACTGAGGCTGAGGTTGGCGCTCAGGGCTCACTTTCCCTTCTGCAAAGCACAGTGGCAGGGGACTTAGCAGGAAGATTGGGGACACCTTGGGGTCAGGGGACAGAGCCTCGGCTCCCTGGCCCAGGAATATCTTTCTGCACTCACCTGGCAAAGCTTTGAACCAGATGTGGAACCTGAAGTTGCACTGGCCCTCCCGAGGGACCCAGGAGACCACACTGTAGTTTTCACCTGCTGTGGCTGAGATATTGCCAAAATCTGGCTTGCCTAGAGAATGTAGGAGCAGAGGGCGACCACACGGCCCTTCAAAGGCCCACTCTCCTTAACTTATCCCCCACAATCAACCTTCTCCCTGGGTTAAGCAAGGGAAGCCCTCAAGGCTAACATCCCCAAACCCTTGTACCAGCTCACCAAACAGGGCCATGGTGCCTCCTTCACGCACAATGGCCTCACCAGGGCCCTTCTGGGTGGTAGCTTGTAGCTGGAAGCGGTACTGCAGATCGGGGTTGAGGTTGGTGAGATTATGAGTTCGGAGCTCTGGGTCCGAAAGGTTGAAGAACAACTGTTCCTTGCTTTCCCCATCCACTGTGGAGAGAAGCAAGGGGCTGGCTTAGTGCCTCGGGGGCCTTTCTGCATACCTGAGCCTCCACAGCAGGTACAGTGCACGCACAGGGGTGATAAGAGAGAAGGTAGCCGGTGAGCACTCCGTTGTGGCTGAGTGGTGGCTGCCAGTGCAGTAGCAGGCTCGTGTCCGACTGGCACTCCAGGTGTAATGCCTCAGGGTGACCAGGCACTGTGGAAGCACAGAAGGGTAGCAGGTCCTCACCTGAGTCCAAGGAGAAGGGGCAGGGGATGTAGGCACAAGGTGAGGTGTCAGACTCACCTCCCTCTGGGGTGCTGAAGGTCCATTCACTTGCAGGTCCCAAGCCTCGCCCATTAAAGGCCTGTACCTCCACGTGATAGGAGCTGTAAGGACGCAAGCCACTGAGGATGGCACTGGTGGTGTTGGCAGGTACCACCATGTGGCTTTTGTGGACATGCCTCTTGCTGTGCTTTCTCTGACTGCCTTTCCACCAGTATGTTACCTGTACAGATGGCCAACAGATCTCACAATGGGAGAAATCATTCAACACATGATCCTCACCACTCTTCTCATAGGCCCTTTCTTCCAACCCAAGAACTTTCAGGAGAACTGCTCCCAGGCAACAGACTCCCAGCCTTTGGTCCTATCCCATCCTTCCTTAGCTTTCCCCATACCCTGAATCCTTACATTGTAGCCCCTGAGGTGGCCCTTAACCTGGGCCAAGTCCACGGGCCTCCATCTGACCAGCACAGTGCTTGAGTTGAAGATTGTGATGTCTTCCAGCTCAGGGCTCACCTGGGGGTCTGAAAACAGCCACTTATTTGGAGAAGACACAGGCCCCCACCTGAACCAGCAGGCAAGACGCCTCCAAGGAAAGGGAGCTGCATGCTACACAAGGTACTAGTCAGTGAAGAATAGTCAGGAAGAGAGCAGTAACTTACACAGAGAAATCACATAAAAAATCCTAAGTGGGCGCTCAAAATTACCATTTGGTGATGCTCCAGACTCAAGGAAACCCACAAGGCATGGGATCATGCTCTGGGAACTGACTCTTAACATGCTGGGACTGAAGTGAGTTGGATTCTTTTATGTTTTGAAATATTTGCATATACATAATGAGATGTTTTGAGGATAGGTTCTAAGTAAATCCACAGCGTTTCTCTCTGTCGTTAGGGCTATCCTGGAACTTACTATGTATCCCAGGGTATCATCTAATTCTTGCCTCTGCTTCCAAAATTCTAGAATGACACATTTAGCTTTAGCATATATGTATGTGTGTGTATATACACACACACACACACACACACACACACACACACACACACACACACATACATACAAGACCAGGCTGGCCTCAAAGTATATATGTAGCTAAGGATGGTCTTGAACTTCCAATCCTCCTGACACTACCTCCTGTGTGCTGGGATTGCAGGGGTACACCTCCATGCTTGCTTTATATGGTCCTGGGGATCCAATCCTGCCTTCATTATGCTAGGCTAGCACTCCACCAAATGAAGTGTATCCCAGCCATATATATATATCCTACACTATTTTTAGCAAGCCTGTGTTTTCACTGATCCAACAGAAAAAGTCGAGTGTGGAATTTCCCACTTAGGGCGCCATATTTCAGCTCCAATCTCAGAGTTGGGATTTTCTGATGAGGGATGCTCAGCCTATACCAAATATTCCCTGAGTCAGAGAGAGGAAGTGCTGTCAAAGATAGTGCTGGTTCACTCAACTGGAATAGTGGCTGCTATTTCTGCTAATGGCAGACATGCAGCAATTTGAGCTGTGCAGAATTTCATAACATTGCAATATCTATGGGAATGCATGCCCTTGACTGTAGGAATTGCACACTGAAGCACTGAGAGGTGGGAGCTGACAATGGCAAGTGGGGGATGAAATACACATATGCACAGGCTGACATGCATGAGGATTCTGGCCACCAGCCTCTGCACCCCTTGGCATGGGCCAGGCCCACTCTAGTACTCACAGTCTTCCCCCGAGTAGCCAATGGTGACCTGGGGCTCAGGGCCCTTGCCCTGGTTGTTCACTGCCTGGACTTTGATCTCATAAGGCACAAAGGTGGAAGTGTTAGACACCACCAGGAACGGTTCGCTCACGGTCTGTTCCTTCCAGGTCTCCTGCTTGCCCTGTGGGCGCCACTGCACACGGTACTGAATCTGGGGAGCATTCCAATCCATCCACCGGAGGGGCTGGAGGAGGCCAGCAGAAAAGAAGCCCATTGGCCAAGGGCTCCCATCTTCTGTGCCTTGTCCTCCAGGCCAGATATTCCCCAGACATTGGCTTCCTCTTTAGCACAGTCAAGGGACAGCAAAGAGCTGGGTCCTGGCTTCATGTCCATAGTGTAAATCAGGGTAGGGACCCTCACCTTCCATGTGATGACCATATTGTTGGTCTCATTCCCTTCCCCTTTCACATCCACAGGGTTCTTCTCTGGGGCTGGAAAGTAAAGTGTCAGCCTATCA
This sequence comes from Microtus ochrogaster, assembly GCF_000317375.1. Classification (NCBI taxonomy): domain Eukaryota; kingdom Metazoa; phylum Chordata; class Mammalia; order Rodentia; family Cricetidae; genus Microtus; species Microtus ochrogaster. The sequence continues at coordinate 117,447 of NW_004949227.1, read as the reverse complement.
GTGCTGCAGCAAGAACGAGGAACAAATGGCCCACGCTGGCCCCTGAAGCAATAAAACAGCAGCCCCAAGAGTGCAGCACAAACTTCCCTGTGGCCCCCTGAATCCCTGGAAGCAGAGGGCATGGGCACAGCACCTCTCCAGACCCTCTCCACAGAACCTGGATCCCAATGACTGGCACTTCTTCCAGGTGATCTAGAAGAGGGTACTGCCTTGGCTTACCTGCTTCAGGTGTGACCACAGTCTCAGAGACAGGACTGGGCTCCCCAGGGCCATATTTGTTGATGGCAGTGACCCGAAAGGTGTAGTGGACATAGGGGGACAGTTTGAGGGTGGTAGAGGTCTGATTTCCTGGCACCTTGCCCAGACTGTACCATTTCTCGGGAGCCATTTCCTTGTCCTCAAACTCAATGTCATACTCTGCCAAGAAACAATCCACAGTGGAGTAATGAGCATATAACGTAGCTTAGTGAGGAGGGTGAGAAGGAGGAGGGTACTATAGAGGAACACAAGCGCCCTGGAAAAACAGGTGAGGCAGGCCATCTTGTGGCTATGGTTCTGGAAGAGAGGAGGGTCCCAGGAAGAGGAAGAACTGTCTGGGACAGTGCAGGGGGATACGACACTCGGGTCTCTTACTCTCGATGGGAGAGTTGTGGTCTTCAGCAGGGCTCCAAGATAAGTGCACCTGGCTCTGCTTCAGCAGGTGACGGTCAGACAGTTCCAGGTGGGGCACTGGCCCAGGGCTCCCTGCGGGCCACAGAGAGTGGATTCTCACTGAGAGTGGATTCTCTGGCCTTATCCATAAGCCCCCACCCACAACTCAGAATGTCCAGCAACAGGTGCCTGGACATGGTAGACCAAAAGGAGGTACCCTTTGTACCTAACACTGTATTAGAACTTACCCACCACTAAGAGCTGTGCCCTGCTCTCGACCTCATCCAATTCAGTGCTGGCTACACAGCTGTAGTTGCCCTGGTCACTGTAGTCCAGGCTCTGGATGATCAGCTTCCCATCTTCTATGAAATACCTGTGGAGGAGGCACACATGCCCTCAGCTAGTGGCAGATTCAATTTTCCTGTCATTCCTGCCCCCTTTCCTTGTCCCACCATGCCCCACTCTGTTCTCTCCTGCCTGGACAAGGCTACAATGTCTGTCTCTCAATTTTTTTTTCATTCTGCTTGCTTCTACCTAGCCCAGTTTGGGGCTGGGGACCCTCACTTGTCACTGTCCCCACGTTCCTGGAGGTCTCGGCCATCTCCACGCCAAGTGATGCTGGCCTGCAAAGAGGGGTCAAAGGAGGCCTGGCACATGAACGTCACCGTTGCGCCTTTCTTCTCAATTGCACTCCTGGGCCCCTGTATGATCTGGGTTGCTTCTGAGAGGAGCAAAAACGAGAGGAAGTCACTTTCATGTTCTCCACAGACTTTAACCTTACCTCTTAGGAGGTCTAACAATCATGTCTGGGCATTATCTAACCTTTAACCTGCAGGTTAGCCAAAATGGTCACATTGTTCTGGTCATTCGCAGCCTGGCAGAAATAGCGTCCAGTGTCATTGGCCTGGAGGTCTCTGATACCCAGGGTCCCATTGGCATAAGGGAAAAACCGTTCATCCTGAAGCACCGTGGTTCCTTCCTCATCCACCCTAGAGCAAGCAGAGGGTCTATATTGAACTAACCTGCCCTCCTAGAATCCTTAGATGAGGATATAGTTTAGAAGCCTCCACAGGATGAGCACTCACCACTGGACACTGGGAACGGGGGCTCCAAAGGCCTTGCACAGCAAGTAAGCAGTGCTGCCCTCAACTGCCATGTATGTCTGATTGTCTTTTGTTAGGATCCTGGCTGGCAGTTCTAGGAGAAGAACAGTCTCAGGAAACAGGATAGGTCTAGAGGTCCCAAGTATGGGAGAAGTCAGTGACTGCCCAGATAGCACACAGACCCCTGGGAGTCATGCTCACTGGCTTCCCCATTCCAGGCTGTCCCTCTTAGCCTTGGTTATATGGTCTCCTTAGCCTTGCATGGACTCTAGTCACCAGGATTCTCCCAATTATTTGGTCTCAAAGAGCAGCCAGTGTCTTGTCCAAAGTCTTCCCTGCCCAGCCCACAATCTCTCTGGGTCTCTGTGACAGAAGGCATCAGATTATCTTGGATTACATCTTGTCCAGGGTACACCTCTGCTCAGACATGATGACAAGATCCTGTCCTTACTATGACTCTCACGCCCAACTATTGTGAGGATGAAGGAGAAATGGGGCGAAAGTCTTAGCAAGGAGCAAGGCAGCTCCAAGAAGCTATAGCTGAGTAGTTTTGGTGGACTGAAGGGACAGAATGGGAGCTATGAGGCAAAGATAGGCAGGTGGGTGGGAGAGAAGGGACGGGGTAGGAAGGCAGGCAAAAGATAGGCCACACAGCCTGCTGACACGGCACTCACGGACAACATAGATGTAGGCATTGGCTAGCAGGAGCCCATGCTGGTTGCGGGCCTCACACTGGGTCACCATCGTGTCACTTGGTTGCACGTTACTCAGGATCAGAGACCCCTGCTCAATCCGGTACTTCTGGTCCTTGTTCACCTCTGTGTGCAACAGGCAGGGCCCAAAGGCCCAGGTCAGAACATTGAGCTGTGCTGAGACCCCTCGTCACCCTCCTTGATGGTTTCCTTATTCCCCACACACCCAACCACTACTGAGGCCCTGCTTACTCTCTATAGACATTCCGTTGATGCTCCAGGTTATCTCTGGCTGGGGCCTGCCCTGGACTTGGCAGTCTAGGCGAGCAGTCTCTCCTGGTCCATACAAATGGCTCTGGGGCTTCTGCAGCCAGTATGGGGCAGCTGAGCAGAAGGAGAGAGCCACCTAAGCCTAAAGCCTGCTCTGGCCCTTAGTGCAGGCCCTGTCCTCTCCCATGACAGTGGACACTGCAGGCCATCGAAAGCCATTTTGAGGAGCCTGTGATGGCTGGGAAATGGTGTACCAGGCTCATACCTTCCACAGTGACGTAGTAGGCATGCCGTGCACTGCCCAGTGAGTTTTCAGCAAGGCAGGTATACTCTCCATCATCCTCCTCACCCACATTGAGTAGCTGTAGGGTCTTATTGTGGTTTTGGTAGATAACACGGTGTGTCGGCATAGGGTCACTGGGGTGCAGCCACTTGATGGTGGGTGTAGGGCTGCCCAGGGTCACAATGCCAAGGGAGAAGAGAAGAGAGAGATAACAAAGCCACTCAGTCCTGAAGCCTAAGCTTCCTGGGGTCACCCAGCCCCAGCCCTCCACCCTAGAAGCCCACACTTACAATCCCTCAGCAATGCATTCCAGGATCAATGATTGCCCCTGCAAAGCTACCAGGTGACTGCTGGAGTTTGTAGGGAACAGCAGGCGTGGCTTCCGGTCAATCATGCTGTTGGCTAACAGGAGAAAGGGAGTGAATCAGCAGACTTGGAGGACTCAGACATCCCAGTGGGCCCCTAGGCCCTTGCTTGCTCCTATGTTAAAAAGAATGGCTGCAGGATAAAAAGTGTGCCTAACATTCAAGAGGCCCTGGGTTCCAGAAAAAAAAGGATACCCAATGGGTATGGTGGCCCTACCTGTAATATCAACATCCATTCATGAATTTGAGGCAGAAGAATCATTAGTTCACGAATCATTGGGTTATAGAGTGAAACTATTTTTTGTTTATAAACTGTGTTTTAGCAGCGTTTGGTAACACGTGACTACAATCCCAGCACCTGGGAAGCATAAGCAGGCAGATGTCCATGAGTTCAAGGCCATTCTGATTTATATAGCAAGTTCCAGGCCAGCCAGAGCTACAGAGTAAGACTCTGTCTCAAAAAAATAAAAAAAACATAAAAAAGCATGTCCATCTCTACCTTCACCACATGGGAAGGGGGCCTCAGTGCATAAAGTTGAGAGCCATACTGCTTTTGAGGATGTATGGGGTTTGTGTCTCTTTTTGGGGGGGCAAGGCTGGAAGTCAAGAAAAATGTGAGATAGGGTTATCAAAGTTTCTGGGACTCACTGGGCTTGACCCGGAGGTCAATAGGTTCCTTCTGAATGATGGTCCGGGTCCCAGGGAAGTGGGCATTGCAGATATAGTCCGAGTGATTGTCTGAGGTCAGCACATTGGCAAAATACAGGTCTCCGTTCTGGCCCATGGACACCCGCTCATCTTGTTTGATGTGTAAAATCTCTGCAGAAGGGATAAGGAGATAGAAGTGAGAATCTGTCGGAGAAGACCCCAGCCCTCAGCCCCCATGGCCCAGGCAGCAGCTCCTTCTGACACCCACTGCTGTTCATCCAGTAGATCCTGAGTGGGGCTGCACTGGGTGGAGGGTTGCAAGGCAGAACTACTGACTCCCCTTCTTCCACTTCCACAGGCTTTACAGTCTCCTTCGGCCACTTGGGGGCACCTGGAAAGGACAGAGGCTGACACTCTCATCCTGGTTAAAACAGCTGAAGACAGGAAGAAGGAGGAGGGAGAACTGTCTTAGTGATTTGCAAGGGTGTGAAAGGGCCAAGTGGAAATTCACATAAAGGGAGGCAAAAATTCTGGATGCCTCTGAGGCTCATAGTGGAGATGGGGGTTCCATGGCAAAGAGATGGTGAACAGAAGGTCAAGTGGCCAAGAATGGTTAATCCACCACCGTTCCCAGCTCTCCCACCCACCCAGAGGAAAGGACAAGAATGGCAGGGGGAGGCTGAGGTGCAGCAGTGGGGGAGGGGAGCTGTGAAGGGATGCGGGAGTCACAGACCCTTCCATCATCTTGACACAGGAAACCATGGTAACGGTTCCCAAGGTAACTGAAGGGGCAGGAAAGGGAGAGGAAAGTGCTCAGGAGGCAGAAAGCTCATGGAGGACGGAATGTAGAGGAAAAGCCCCAGGGAAAGGGCGACACAGATAAAGACAGAGCCCTAGAGCAGGAACCAGGAACGAGAGGATGGAGAAGCCAAGTTAGAGATGCTGTGGAAGAGGAGTGGAAGGCAGCAGAGACCAAAGAAGGAAAACCAAGGGAAGATGAATGGCAGAGATTGACAGAGATGAGCTAAGAAGTAGAAGAGGAACCCAGGCAGAAACAACAGCCACAAAGCCCAAGCCAAGGAGTGACTCAGACAGAAATAGGTGAAGGGCAGACTAGACCCTTAGGCAGTCACCCATCCATTCAACCAGGCCACAGATCTCAGGCCACCAGCATCAGTCACAAGATGGGCACTGAGAAAGACTGAGAGAAGGAAGGGGCAATGAGGTGATCTCAAGTTCAGTGGAGTAGAGAAAAGAGGAAGGGGCAATAGGACAGCTGGGGTGGGATGAGGGTTACCATGGAACCCAGGTACTTCAGTCACCACACAACCAGCTGAGAGGACAGCAGTTGTCAGCCAGGCCCCCACCCAGCCTCTGGAATCTAAGAGCCTTCCTCTTAGGTACCCCAAGCCCGCCCTGGCCCTGCAGTGCCTCTCACCCTCAGCCACAAGCTGGATCTCGTGGGACATGGCAGTTCCTAGCTTATTGCTGGCATAGCAGCGATAGATGCCCTGAAACCTCTGGGCAAAGCTGTTGTTGCCTTCAATGGTGAAGGATCCAGAATAAGGTGCCTCATGCACCACCACACCCACTTCTTCCTTGGGTTTGAAATGGATGCCATCTTTCGTCCAGCGGAACCTGTGGGCAGAGCATGGATGAGAAGTCCTGGCACCCAAAACATGCTGCAAAAGGATAGGGCTGGAGGTTATGAAGCCCCAAGGGGTGGGGCCAGAGTGGGCAGGGACTCAAGGCTAAGGTTACAGCCCAGATCTGAGGCTTCTAGACTCAAGTCAGGCAGGCTTGTGGGCTAGAGGTTGAGGTCAGCAGTCAGAGGCTCAGAAGATGAGGGTTACTCACTCCACTTGAGGTCTGCCTCTGGCCTCACATTTGAGGCTTATGTCATCTGTTGGGAAGACAACCAGGCGCCGTGGAGACTGTTCCGTGATGACAGGTGGCTCCATCACTGGAAACAAAATAAGAAAATTGGGTAATTTATGCCTACTTGGTACCATGGTCTCAACTCCTGTCTCATCCTGAAGATACCAGGGTCCTTAAAAAAAATCCATGGCCAGTGAGGATAAGGAGAAGCTAAGAGACACAAGGAATCAGAAATGTGCACATGAGGAACGGAGAAAAGATAGCATCTGCTCTCAGAAGCTAAGTATTACTAGTTAGTACTTGGATTAGAGAGACAGAAAGAACAAAAAGTCAAGAAAAGAAAAGAAAAGAAAAGAAAAGAAAAGAAAAGAAAAGAAAAGAAAAGAGAGAAAAAAGAAAAAACAATTCCAGTCCAGCTGTAGTGGTGCACATAATTAATCCCAACACTCAGGAAAATCTCTGAGTCTGAGGCCAGCCAATGCTAGGACAGCTGGGCTACACAGAGAAATCCTGTCTTTAACCCTCCCAACTCTCTCTCTCTCTCTCTCTCTCTCTCTCTCTCTC
>NW_004949227.1:95187-110893 GCF_000317375.1 Microtus ochrogaster | reverse complement strand
CCCCCCACACACACACTAACACACACACACACACACACCAAACAAACAAACAAACAAACAAACAAAAAACTGACACAGAAGAACAATTCCTAGTGGAAAGACATGGCACCAGAGAGACAGCAATAGACAGAAGCAGTGTGAGAGTGGCAGAAATTCCAGCAGAAGCAGAGAGAGCAAAGATGCTAAACTCAGGTGAGAGAAGAAGCCAAGAGGAGCTTCTGGACTGAGTTAAGGGACAAGGGACAAGGGATCTGAGCCAGAAAAAGCCCCCAACCACACCCACTCACAGCACTAAAAGAAAGCAAAGTGACAAAGTGCAGGACAGAGGTGTGCTAGCTCAACCCAAGGCCCCTCCTCCTCCTCTCTCTGTGACCTTCAAATACATACTCCCACTCCTCAACTTACCGTGGTGTCCTTTATCTGAGAATCCAGACAGCAAGGGAGAGAAGGGAGAGAAATGCTGAGAACAGTCACAATAGGGTCCAATGGCAGGAGAAGCAAGCTGGAGCAGACTCCCATGGAGAAGAGAAGTGGAAGGGTTATGGTGGTGGTAATAAGAGGGTACAGGCTGGGCTGAGCAATGGCAGGTAAAGCTCAGGGGTCACTGGACAGAATCTCTAGATGGCACAATGTCCAAGAAAAAAGATTCCACCAGATGGAGTCCCAGGATCTGTAGGTTCAGAAATACAGAACTTTTGCCTTTAGTAAAGAGTGCTCAGGCAGTGGTGGCACACGCTTTTAACCTCAGCCCTCAGGAGGCAGAGACCAGTGGATCTTTGTGAGTTAGAGGCCAGCCTGGTCTACAAGAACTAGTTTCAGGACAGCCAGAGCTACACAGAGAATCCCTGTCTCAAAACACCAACCTACCAAACAAACAAAAACAAAAGACTGCTATTATAGTCCCTGCCAAGGTTGGGTAAGGCCCACAAAACTAACCTTCCAAGATGCCTTGGAAGGTTTGGAGGCAGACAGCCTGGCAGCTGGCACCCTCCCCGCTCCAGCCCACTTCCCTCCTAATCCAATTAGTGCAGTTCAGTGTTTTCAATTAGGAAAGCCCAGCCTTCAGAGCCTGGCGCCCCTCCTCCTCAAGCCCTCCCCAAAGGTCCTGCCAGCATCTGAGTCTCCACAACCCGCAGGACCTGTGCCAGTGCTCTTTCTCTCCATCCTTCCTCCCAGGAGGCCACCGAGCTCCCTAGGGCAAAGGAGCTGCCCCAAGCCCAGGACTCTACTGAGCAGAAGGGGAATCGAGGGAGGGGAGAAGGGGAATAGGTACAGTGGGCTGGCTCTGAAAGCACAAAAGACTCCAATTTCAGCATAAGGCTCCCAGAAGAGAAAAAAAAGATCTCCCTAGGAACACCACAGAGGTCTATGAGCTGGGGAGGAGCCAATTTGAGAGCAAGAGACTGACAGCAGTGACAGGATGAGGGGAATCAACTAAGTGAAAGAAACAAGAAGAGAGACAAAGGGGGCTGGAGAGGCTGGGGAAGGAAAGATGGGTGGTAGGTCTCAATAGGGAGGCAACACGGTTGCCTGCTGTATCGTATCAGGGTCAGTACCAAGGGCTGTTCATTGCTCAGGGCAGCCTTATCGAGCTGCTGTGATCTCTTGGCTTAGCTGTTTGTCCTCACTGCCACTTTTTCTAAATTATCCCTGCCCCCACCACACAAAGACACATCCAGGCAAGATGAACCAGTCCATCTGGCAGCAGGGTAGGTTGATACTCAGCATAAGGCCTTGGCACTTCAGATTAGGAGGCAGACCTTGAAAGACAAGTGAAAGGCAGAGAGGGAAGAAGGACCACTATATGTCAGTGAATGTGCAAAAGTTGGGGTCTGGCACAGGCGTGGATGTCTGGAATGTGCATGTCCCGTGTCTGCTGGTGTATGTATTAGGGCCTTCCTAGAGCACACATGCATACTTGTCTGGCTGTGCTTACATCTCAGTGCTGGGTTGTGTATATAGTCCCCCATGTCTGTGCAGACGACTGCTCCTTTAAGTGTAAATCTTCACTTGTGTGTGTTTCTATTGCTGTGCCCCGTTCCATTTACATCTCTGAATCTAATGGGATCAAGTGTCTGGCTCATATTTCCAACCACACTTATAAGTCCCTAAGCAACTCTGGTGGATAAGTAGATGTCTAAGGGAATAGCCTCAATCTCTGTGCCGCCAGTGTCTTTTCACCTCCTCCAAAGCTCACCTCGCTTGGCTCCTATCCCATTCTCGGCACATTCTTCCCCACCCCTGCTCCAGAGCTTGTCTCTCTTTATGTCCAGACTCAGAGACAAAGATGACAAAGTGGGCAGGGATTAAAGTCTGGCAACTCAATATGCATAAACGCCATCATATATGGTATATCATATATGGTTCTTTCCTACAGGATGACAACCACTTAGAGCAGTGTGAAAACAACTCTTGCTGAAACTTAGGAGAAAATTCCATCGTAGCAAAACTACTACTCATCTGAGAACATGCACCCATATATTCAGCCCACTACAATGAAACGTTACAGGCAAATACCTCAACATTTCCACAAACTTGACCTCTAAATAAGTTAAAGTGACTCACAAACTTACTCAAATAGGAAATTAAAATAATCTCCAGCAACAGTCATCTGGTCAGTCAAAATACATACATTATATACACACAAATACACAAGCCAACCCAAAAGCTTAGTCTCATTCTACAGCTAGGCTCCACTTACCTGTGATATCCCCCAAGCATCATAGACACCCGTTCCAGCCCTTTCCATTGCTTCCACCAAATAATTACACACCAAAAAGAATTCAGATGGCAGTTGAGTCAGGCCCTGATGTTTTAAAGGTGTCTTTTCTTGTCTCAGTTAAGAGATAAGGATACCCAGGGCCCAAGATGAGAAAGAACTGAGATCTTAGTACTGCCCATTCTCCTCGCTGCCTCATCCCCTGGGGTGTGTTTGGAGGGAATGGAAGCAGAAGAGAGTAGGCTAGGAAGGGATGTGCATTCTTAAAAAAAGAAAGAAAAAAGGAGAGCTGTCTGCTGTCCGTGGTGCTGGAAGCATGCATGTCCCTGTCCACGGTGCTGACATGCCCCACGCTTTCCTCCTGGTCCTTCTAAAGGTAAACAGTGTCCTGAGTACCTCTTGTCCACCCTATGCTAAAGGAGTGAGGGCTAAAAATGGGGAGAAAGTGAAGAGGCAAAAGATAAAGAAGGGCTCAGCACAGCAGTGGGAGGAGGTGCCGAAACTTCCTCCAGCTACTCACATTCGTCAGGAATCTCTATGAGCAGGCAGGGGCTGCAGAAGAGGAGAGGCCACACGTACCACAGCGCCACGACCATCTTCCTAGTACCGGGGCAGCTCGATGCAGCACAACTGGTTGGAGTCCACTCACCCTCCCGCCGAAGGGAAGGGGGTTAGTGGTTGACTTACAGTAGGTAGCTGCTGACAGTGGGGGGCACTGAGAGAAGGGAGGAGGGAAGGTGGGGGAGGAGAGAGGAAGAATGATGGCGCAGCCATTAATGACTAACATCTGGGCAAAGCCCAGATCTTGGCCCCTCCCTCAGTCCCACCCCCAGATGGAAACCTTCCCCCACTTTTCCTCCTTTCCCCTCTTTACACAGCAATTCTACCCTGGAAGGTGAAACCTGTAAGAGACCACCTTGGTTAGGATTCCAGATTCCCTTTTGTTCCTTTCTCTTGGTCTGTGCTTTCCTGCCAGCTGCCTCTCCAGTATCAATTTGTTGCCACAATTAACCCCTCTGTGGGTACCAATAGCCATGTGTGTCTTGATACACCTGTGAGCAGGTGTCCAAGGACATGTGTGTGGATGCAGATCTGCATGTGGGGAGTATTTATGTAGTTATGTGTGTGCATTCACAAGCATATGTTGTTTGTTTGTGTCTGAAGGAATCCATGTGTAGCTACTAGCTTTTCGTGTGTCTGAAAGTACTCGTAGACTATGAATCCCTATGACTCCTACCTAGCTCACACACGTGTGTAAAGAACTTTGCTTGTAATTTTATTGTTATCTTTCCAAGAGCTGAATGAACTGGGCAGTGGTGGCACATGCCTTTAATCCCAGCCCTCAGGAGTCAAAGGCAGGTGGAGTTCAAGGCCAGCCTAGTCTACAAAGCAAGTTCCAGGACAGCCAGGGTTCTTACATGGAGAAACTCTGACTTGAAAAACCAAACAATCAACCAACCAACCAACCAAACAGACAAAGTAATAATAAAGTCAAGTCCTCATGGTGAAAAATATTGCAAAGAGTGATGTGTATACATTATCCTATTTATGCCATTTCATACAAAACAAAAGAAGAGCTGACCCCTGAGAGCTGTTTGTGCCTACAAGCTGGAAGCTTGGGAAACAGGATAGGAAAAGTGGAAATGGGCCCAAGATAGCTGTATTTCATAGAACAGACTCAAGAAAAGGAAGTGAGGATGAGGGATGAAGCCTGGAGAAAGAGAAGAAAGCATTTCCTTGCTTCTCTTCAGCCCCCAGAGGTCAATAGTGGGAGTTATGGCCTCCCTACTGCTACATGTTCTAGGCCAGGGTCAAGGCAGGGCCATGAAAAGCTTTGGGGTATTTCCAAAACAGTGTTTCTAAGATCTCTCATGTCTGGTAGTCTCAACACCTGGTTCTTTTTTTTTTATCTTCAGAGTTCAACTGCTAGATGCATCCACTTCAAGAGAAAGTTATTCCAAGTGTGTTTCCATGGACACAGTGGGGCCCAGAGACTGGAGTTCCAAGAAAAGGATCAGGAGAGGAAACAGATGACTAAGAAAACAGGCCACTTGGACTGACATAATAGAGGCAAGGGTGTTGAACAGATGAGCATGCAGTGCTGGGTGACTGAGCTAGAGGCCCTGAACTCCAATCTGGATGCTCTCAACAAATCCATCTAACCGGAATCTTATCAAAGTAGAGCACCTTATTAGAACACTCAAATGTAAAAAGCCAGTAAGGAGGACTTACAAGATGGTTCTGTGAGTAAATATGCTTGTCAGATAAAGCCTGATGATATGAGTTTGACCCCTGCAACACAGAGAATGGAAGGAGAGAATTGATTCCCATAAATTGTTCTCTGATTTTCAAGTAAGTATCATGGCATAAACACATATAAATTAATAAATATAAAAGAAAAATTAGAATACCCAAAAGATAGGTCAAGAGTCCTGGAATGCCATGTTAAGGCATCTGAACTCCATTAGGACAGCTAGGAGTCACAAATCAATTTCACACAAGGGAGTAATCTGAGAGCAGCAGTCAGCTTGTAGCTTTGCCCTCCAAAGCTGGTGAAGGTGGCAGAGCACCAGGGTGGGTCAATAGGGCTGGTCTGGAGGCCAAGGGAATGACTTAAACACTGGGAAGTGGAAAATAGTCCAAACCTGCAAGAGCTGAGCTGAGCTGGGGCCCAGAATGGAAGAGAACAGTGGTTTTGTTTTACCGACACCTCCCCCAACAAAGCCAGTGCTAGCAGGGCAAGGCAGCCCCAGGCAGCCTTAGCCTTGACTTCAAGGCTTGTAGGAAGCAGTAGGAGACTCAGATCAGAGAGCAAGGGATCAAACAACAACCTTGGGAACTATAAGCCCTGGTCTGAGGTGGAGGGGCTTGAGGACTGGAGCAAGGGAAGCTCAAAGGACTGTCCTGTCTAGGAGGATGCTTTGATGCTCTGTGTATTGAACTGGTGATTTCTATCAAACTACTTCATCATTTTTCTTCCAAATCTTCAATCCCAGAATGGGGTTTGGTATACATGCAAAGTGAGGAGCAGGGGCTGGGAATATGGAGTTGCCCTTGCATGTGCCCCATCCTAGATTCATCCTAATACCCACACATTCAATTTATTTTTATGTCTTCTAGTATTTGTCATCTCTCTTGCCACTATGCTGGGTACTCAGAGGCAGGCAGAAAGGAGCCAGAAGACTGAGAAGCCTTTGACAGATGGGAAGAGGCTCTCCTGTCTCCCTTCCTATTGCTGCTGTGTCTCTGATCTCTCATCATTCCTCAGGCAATTATAGAGAAAGCTAAGGTTGTTAGCTCAGCAGGCCCTGACCCCCCATCAGCACGATGGAGGGCAAAGGGGATGGTAAGTGTTCCACAGATGGAGCCAAGGCCCAGCCTGCCAAGGGTGACAGACAAAGTGAGAAAGAGGCAGGAGGGAGCAGGAGAGTCTGAGAAGCAGGGTTAGGGGGATGGTAACAGATGACAAAGACAGCTGTTAGAAGACTAGATAGCCAAGAGATACACAAGCTGGAGAAATATGGAAACAGAGACCTGGGCATTGGGGACAGGGGAAAAAAAGAGGTAAAAGGAATACAAAGGGTGACAGACAGGTGCAAAAATAACTGCTGAGAAATGGCAGAGAGACAAGAGGGATAGGTGTGTACACCTGTGTGCAGAAGGACCATCTTCTGCAGTGGTCCCAGTCTCTGAGGGAAGATGGTGCCAGGCAAGGGGCAGGGAAGGAGGGACAATGAGTCTGGGTCAGTGGAGCGGGGGCCTTCTGTGCTTGGAGGTCAAGCTGAGTGTAAGAGCAGGCCTGAGAGAGTAGAGATACTGAGCACTGAGGCCAGAGAGACAGCAAAGCACCACAGTGACAGTGGAAAGCCCCTGCCCACTTGTGGCACTGGGGCAGGACAGTCATAAGACAAGATAAATGATTCCCTGTTGGCTAATGCACATGTGCCAGAGAACAGGTGGAGAAGGGCTATGAGGGAGAGAAGCCCCCAAGAGCTCAGTGGATCCTTCTAAGATTGCTGCTGAGCACATGCCAGTGCAGAATAGGCAGCTGCCTGGCTGGGGAAGGTGCACACAAAAATCATAGGCACAACAGTGTGTGTGTGTGTGTGTGTGTGTGTGTGTGTGTGTGTGCGTGTGTGTATGTATACCAATCATGTATATCTATCACCATGTACACCTATCACCGTGTTGTGGAGTGTAAGACAAAGGTGAGTATACACCCATCATTCTAACTACCTTGAAGCAAATCTCATATGAGCAAGGAAGAGAAAGGGTACAGCAATCATTGGGAGGGACAAGTCCAGGAGGCACACAAGGCAGGGCTCAGAAACAGCTCCCGAGAAGCCTCACCTCTGCCCTTACCTTAGCTGCTCTGTGCCCTGAGTCCTGTGGGGAGCCCACTTGTCTACACCACTGCATGGTTGGCCAAGCCAGTTGACAGGGGGAGGCCTGTGAGGTCATATAACCTGACTGAATCCTGAGCATACACCCTCACACACACTCAGCCACACACACACACACACACACACACACACACACACACACACACTCCAAGGATGCTATGCAAAAGCACTTTAAGCACACTCCTAACCACTCTTGGACTGCCATTGCCAGTCTTTCCCAAAGGAGAAGAAACAAAAGGGTCTTTCAAAGGTGGAGCAAATAACATCTAAGCCTCTTACTCTGTTTCTAGAGGAATGGGATCAGGCCAGAATGGGAGCCGTCCTGGGGACTCAGTGTTCTCGGTACTATGTCAGAGTCAGAATGGGTGGCAAGTCTGTCCCTCAGGCCTGGGAGGAAGTAGGAGAGTTTTGGTAACTCATCAATATGGACATGAAGGTATAGGTGTCACCTAAACCCTATGCACTATGCCACTTTAAGCACCCCCACCCCGTAGGCTTTGGCTGTGGGTTTCTATGGTGATGGAGTCTGACAGCAAAAGTGGGGGAAGTCTTCTTGTAACCTTCTGGGTTATTTAGATAATCAGAATACATAAAGACTTGAGGGAGGGGGCTGGAGAGATGGCTCAGTGGTTAAGAGCAGTGCCTGCTCTTCCAAAGGTCCTGAGTTCAATTCCCAGCAACCACATGGTGGCTCACAACCATCTGTAAAGAGGTCTGGCGCCCTCTTCTGGCCTGCAGGCATACAGACAGAATATTGTATACATAATAAATAAATAAATAAATAAATAAATAAATAAATAAATATTTAAAAAAAAGACTTGAGGGAGCCTGCATGGGTACCTGGAAGCCCAAAAGTCTTAGACTCTGTCCTACATCTTCCCTAAGGGGACTGGAAAGAGTATACCCCATCCAGCCAATCTTTCTTATCCCAGCCCCCTCATCCTACCTGAGGTGCCCGTCTCCAAGGCAACTAAGGCTCACCTGTTAAGGACCATTCTCCTTAAATGATGGGAAGGGAGCAGATGGAGGTTAACCCTTTGTGAGGAAGGGAGAGAGGATCCTCATCATTGGCTGGTCCCACCCTACACTCCCTCAACCATGATGTATATCAGCTCCATTTTCTTAAGTAAACTCATAACACTTACCACCTACCAGGGATTCTTCTAAGCACTTTCCCACAGATTCATTTCATTAGCTCCATTTGACATGCGACAAAACTGAGATCCAAAGATGAACTGTGTGCAGAGTTGCCATAGGTACTCAGAAAGGGTGGAGTTTGAAACAGTGTAGAGGCTCCTGAAGCTGTCAAAAGCTCCTCTATCATCCTAATTTGTTCCTGTCTGAATCCTCGAGAACCAGAGAGAGGCCTGGTCAAGAATGGCCTCCAAGCCATTCTGTCTCACAGGGAAGAGCCTATTTGCTAGGCAAATGTAGGAGATGAGGAAGTGCCATGTAAGCAACAGCATGCCTTCAGGGAGCAGGCCTAACCCCCAAACAACCTATCTGCCCCTCCACTTGGCTTCCTCTTAGCCTGAAGTCCCATGGATTTCCTTGTCCTTTTTTTTTTTTTTTTTTTTTTTTTTTGGTTTTTCGAGACAGGGTTTCTCTGTGGTTTTGGAGCCTATCCTGGAGCTAGCTCTTGTAGACCAGGCTGGTCTCGAACTCACAGAGATCCGCCTGCCTCTGCCTCCCAAATGCTGGGATTAAAGGCGTGCGCCACTACCGCCCGGCTCCTTGTCCTCTTTCTGATAGCTGGAATCTCAGCTTGCTGTTACCTGCCTTGCAGCCAAAGGCTCACAAAAGGTCCCTCTCTCCAGCTAGAGCTCAGGAACAGCAATGGCTCTGTTTCTGTATGGGTGATAGAGACCAAAATCCAGCCTTCCGAAGTGCTGGAGGCAGAGCTATGAAGTAGCAGGGGGTATCAGGGTTCTCCTTGCTCTGGGTTTCATGGGTCAGATAGGATGAGACTCACTGAGGGGCTTCAGGGGCCAGGCCAGAGACTATATGGATCCACTCCTTGGTTGAGGGGCCACCAAACAAGTAGGCAATCCATCTGAGTAAAATGTGGTGAATGGAGCAGCAGCTACTTGTCTCCGGTTCCAGAATGACTCCTGGAAATGTCTCAGACACTGCCAGGCCCCAGCAGACCCTTGGGGCTTCTATTCCCAAAGGGTTAAAGGGAAGAAGAGGCACAGGAAGCCTAGGAGTGGACAATGGTGCTTCTGTCCTCCCTGTGGCCTGAGCATTCCTCAGGCATGAACGAAGCCATCTGGGGAGGGGCCCAAGGGAATAGCCCCTTCTACTGAGACCAAAGCCTGGCCGGATCAAAGGCTTTGCCCCCAACAAGAACCAGTGCTGCATCTGCCAGCCACCACCCCATCCCACTCTCCCAATGTAGATCTTGTTAGGGACACAAGAGAATGTGTATGTGTGCACACTTTCTCTCAAGAACATGCATAGAAATATACAAATGTTCACAGACAGCCAAATAGGAGTCCCATGCAGGCAAACAAGACTAATGGAAGTTACACAAATAAACACATGTGGCCAGATACATGAGCCTCACACATGCAAATAAAAAGACT
Organism: Microtus ochrogaster; assembly: GCF_000317375.1. Lineage (NCBI taxonomy): Eukaryota > Metazoa > Chordata > Mammalia > Rodentia > Cricetidae > Microtus > Microtus ochrogaster. The sequence goes on along the minus strand of NW_004949227.1, from coordinate 101,186 downwards.
AGAACATGTACACACAGGCCCAAAGCTTCCCAGCAACCGAACTCCTCCATGCAAACCTCCAGACTAGGTCTACCTTTCCCCCATCCCATTTTTGCCTGGCACTGTATGCTTTAGACTGGATTTCTGAGGAATGAGGGCACTCCTAAAGAGACAGTCCTCATCCTTCAAGCCTCATTTTTAGACCAAAACTGAGACTGACAGGCTCCAAAGTTCCTTATGTACAAGTGCATATTCTGTTACCTTCCTGCCCCACCCAATCCCTGGCTTATGCAGCTGCCCCTGCTGGGTTTAGGAGCCAGGGACTAGCACAAACTGCTGAATGCAGACCAAATGGCCTTGTAGCTTTTCAATCTGGAAAAGCTGAGGCAAGATTCTGGGGTCTTGGGTGGGGGATAGTGGACAAAGAAAAGCTTCCAGAAAAGCCAGCAGAGCAGATCCTTCCCCTGGTGAAAGAACTCCCCGCCCTCCTCTGACTCCTCCCTCTCCCTTCAACCACAGCCTTTAGGAAGCCACAAAGACCCTGTTGATACTAGGGAAGCAGGCAGGATGGTAATCAGATGCTTCTCTCTACCCTCCAGGTCAGACAAGGTGATATGGGGGTGTCTAGCCCAATTTATGGGCACGAAGACAATTAAGGTACACTAAGGGTCACCCCTATTACTGGGTCTGGCAACTCAGTGCCAAGCTCACAGTCATCAGGAGCTCCTGAAAGAGAACAACACTTTAGGGGAAGTAGGGAGTGAAGCAAAGAAATACCAGATTAACAAAATGGCAATCAGATAGAGCAAGGAGAACCAACTGGAAAAGGAAGTGGGCAGGCAAAGGCAGGGAGGAAGACAGAAGAGAGGAGGGAAGGAGAGGGCTGCATCTCCTCTCCTCCATTGGCAAATGAGAAAGAATGGTCTAATGAGAGGATGACAGGGTGGCAGCAAGGAGCTTGGGAGAGCAGAAGAGATGACCAGATTAGAACAAATGGCAACGGAAAGGTTATAGGGTTTAATGGGTGGGTCCACTGAGGGTCCATTCTAGTTGGCCCCAGACAGGGACCCAAGCCCTGCCTTCCCCATTATGGGAGCAGGTGACAGGGCAAAGATGCTTCCGGTTGGGATACTAGTCCTGGAGTTCAGTCCCATTCCCAGTGCCTGAACTACAGGGTACTCCCTCACGCCTTGTCCACAAAGGGAGGCCTGGCAGTTCTCTGCATGGGGCCTCAGTTCTACTCTATAACCTGAACACACGTGGTCTTGGAGCTACTGGCAGTGATAGGATCATTGGGCTAGGTCATTCTGAAAGGTCATGTCACCCTCTCAGACCTGAGGAGCACCTAGTTGTTGCAATTTTGGGTGGTACTAGGGACTATTTGCTTTGAAAGAGACCTTGAATATATCAGTGACCCACCACTGCTGAAGATCAAGTTTGGTGTCACGGCACAAGAAGGCTGAGGCAGGAGCATTACTGTGAGCTTGAGATCAGCCTTAGCTACATATTGAGTACTAGATCAGTTAGAGTTACAGAGTGAAACCTTGTCTCAAAAAAAAAGAAAAGAAAGAAAGAAATTGAGAGGCAGAGGCAGGCGGATCTCTGAGTTCGAAGCCAGCCTGGGCTACAGAGAGTTCCAGGACAGCCAGGGCTACACAGAGAAACCCTCTCTCGAAAAACCAAACCAAACCAAACAAAAAACCCCAAAATGCAAATAAAAATTGGAAAGAATGGAAGCGATGGGGGCTGAAGCTCAAAATAGGTAAGGGTCTGATTGTCTCAAGTAATTGATCTGGGTAACAGCCAATATAGCACACTCATCTGTCCCCTTCACACTTCCTAGCCAATCACGGCCAAGTGCTTCCCATGGAAAGTGCCTATTCCTCAGCAAAAGAAAGAGTACAGACTTGGGGGAGGCCAAATGGAGAGCATAGCAGGGCTCCCTTGTCTGCTGGCCTTACTTCACACAGTCTTCCATTTCCCCTTCAAATTATCGTGGAACAAAAAGAAAAAAAGTGAATTTATATTTCATAGGGACAAGGATGGTATTGGTGACTGGTTACTTTCATGTGCAGTCTAGTCCAAGCAGACACTCAGCAGTGTGAACCTGTCTAGCAAATGGCTACCTGCCCTTTGTCGCTAAGTTCCTAGGCAGTCATTCTGTGAATAAACCCCATGCCTGGCTACCTTGTGCCATGGTGTTCTGCAGAAGACTAGGGACTGGGCACTGGGGGGGGGGGCTCTTGGGAATACGTGGTAGCAATCCAGGAAGGCTGTGCTGTATTGAATACTGAACGTGTTTCCCTCTCCCTAGTAATCAGATCACCAGCAATTCCTAATTTCTTTTGTTCTCCTGTGTCTATTTCAAATGTATTTTAATACGTTTTTCCTTTGTATTTAAAATGTACTGTAACAAGATGTATTGGTTTGGGGATTATATACACAAACTAATAGAGAATGGGAGGTATTGGGATAGGACAAGGAAGCAGAGAAGTGGGGAGTTCCCAGTTGCAGCCCTAGCACCAACTCACCATGTGGCCACAGACACTTGAGAGTGACTGAAGGCTTGGTGCCTGACAGTAAACATGTATACAGCGCTACATAGATGTTGAGCTAGATGAGAGGCTAGGTTTTGCAATCCCACCATCTGGCAGCAAGGAGCCCATCAGAGGTGAGAGGCCCTGGGCAGGCCCCACCCTAGCCACCCTACTAAAAGACTGTAAATTAGGGAAGAAAGCCTGTTGGATCTTATTCACCATAAGGGCCATGTGAGTCAGCAGAGATAACATTGGGCTGCCAGCAAACCCTACTACTGGATCAAGTCATCTTGAGTCAGGCCCCAAGACAGATAGTGTTCCTGCCTCCTTGAGACAGGCAATGATGGGTAGAGGTTCTACATAATAGGTCAGGGACAGTGGGTTATACCTGCTGTTCTTTACAATACTTGTAAATCAATGAAACTCTGAACCAGGCAGAAGGGAATAAATAGGGTATGGAAAGCTCTCCCCTCCGATAATTAAACAGAGACTGCAAGATATGGCAATGGCCAAAATTGCTGCAGTCTCTACAGAAAAGGGTCCTAGGCACCTTGCTTCTAGAAGTCCCTGGTCCTGAGCCAATGAGACCCTTTTTCTCTATTCCTACCTGATGGACCCATGGTCAACACCCATATGTACCCAGAGGCACATCTCTCCTCTCCTAGCCTTTATTGGCCAAAGAACCTAAGGGAAGAGGTTCCCTGCTGCACCTGAGAGGAGACTGGCTTTGCATATCATTTGAGGGGATTCCCAACAGGAATTTGGAAAGGAGGAGGTGAAGAACAAAGCCCCCTCCCCACCTTGGGGCAGAGGAGCAGGCAGCGCCCAGCCCTCCTCTTCCCTCTCTTTCCCCCACTGACAGGAGCTTTGCTCAGTGTCTCTCACACCCTGCTAGACACTGGGTTATTCCAGCAAACAGGACCTTAAATGGGGGGGGTATGAGGAGCAGCCACGCCCAGAGCCACACCCCACGACGGTCGACTAGGTTAGAGGGACATTTTGCTGGGTTCACATTGCTTTCCTCACACACGCACACACCCATAGGGATATGCCAACTTCAGCCCCACCTGCCCATACAGAACCTGTCTGACTACCCTTGTGCCCTTCCCTAAGCCTGCTTTTGAGGTGCCGCCCAGTTACTCCTCACCTGTCCGGCTCTGGCACCTAGCCACTTTGCCCTATCCCACTCCAGACTGCAGTGCCCAGAGCCCGGTGCCTAGTATGGGTGGGGTTCCAGCTTCCCTGCCCTCTACCGAGGCCAGTACAAAACCCGCTTGTACCTCTGCCAGAGGCAGGGTTATATCTGGAACGTAGAATGGTCGCTGCTGCGGCCAAGGGGACAAACCAGCCCGCCTTACCTGCGCCGCTTGGGTTGCCAGCCTAGCCCCTACGCACGCCGGCCTCGGACTCAACACCCAGCGCCTCCGTGATTCCGCTGCCGACGCGGATGCTGCTACTGCTGCTGCTGCGGAGGCAGCGGCGGGCGGGGCGGCGTGCGTGGAAGGGAGGGGAGGGGAAGAGGAGCGCGTGGGGGGGGGAGAAAGGAGGGGGAGTGAGATCACCTCCCCCGCAGCAGGCCAGCAGGCCCCGCCTCGCCACACCCTCGCTCCTTGTTTCCTCGGAACCCAGCCGCAGAGCCCCGCGCGTGATTAGGACCCCCTCGGGATCTTTATCCAGGAGCTCCGTAATCCTGAACCCCAGAGACCAGAGTAACCCCAACCTCACCATCGGGGATCCCCGCCGCCCTGGAGCCTTGGACTGGGAATCGTTGGCAGGAATATTCTTGGGATCCCTGGGCTGGGCAGTGAGGAGAGGATCCAGGCTGTGAACCAGATTGCCCCGCCTCCACTTAGCCATGGAGGGCGCTGGCCAGTGATGGGAACTCGTACACAATTAGGTGCGTGCCGCGCCCTGGTCAGGCGTTTGAACGTCTCCATGCCCTTAGTGCAGTGCAGAAACCCATAACCTCGGGCAGTTCTTCAAACCCCTGCTCATCCAGGACGCGAGGCCAGGGTCTTTCAAGGATGTGCGCGTGAACCTGAGTCCCCAGCCTGTGAAGGAGATGTGGCAGGGCACGTTCCCGCACAGCCACAGTCCCTACCTACCAAACGTCGGGCCCCAGCGTAGCCCAGAAGAAAAAGGTCGCAGAGAGGGCATTCTTAGACCTGCAACCCCCTACTCCCACTTCCAGCATGCTTAGTGCCTAATTTCTTTGTCCTCAGGATTGGCCTCTTCGTGACCTTTCCTGCCCTCTCTACTTCCACTTATAGTTCTTTGAGGAAAAAAGCTTCTGGAAAGATGGAGCTCTTCCCAGTGGCGCCCCCTCCCAGGCTCATGGCTGTGACCTCCCAAGCGAGGCAAAGTGGAGGGGGCTGGAATTCCAAACTAAGTCCAGCTAGCTGAAGCCTGGGGGCAAGGAAGGCCTAGGGCCCAGATGGCAGATTGCAGCCCTGGTAGCTACGGTATTTTTATGGGCATGCCTGTTACTCAGTGAAGCATTCCATAGGCCCTCTGCTCAGCCTGCTAACACTCCCCTAGTGGTGCAGTGCCCTGTTCCCATGAAATCACTTTGGGTACTTGGCCTGGTCTCCCTCCCCCATAGGACCACCTCCCGCCACCTTCTTTTCTCATGAAAGAAAAAAAAAAACTTGGGGGCGCCCCACCAGCCCTCTGTGAAGGTCTGGATGCCGAGTTTGATGGAGTCTTAAGGAAGAGGCATTTGAGTGAAGACGGAGGCCTGAGCAGAGAGCTCAGAGGGTGTCGACCCTTCTACCACTTGGTGCAGAGGGATTCAGAATGAAGCTCAAAAAGTACTCAAGAAGCACCACTAGTTCAAGACTTCATGAAACAGCAGAAGAGAGTGCTGCACCTGCCTGGGTCATGAAGCCAGAGGCCTTTTGGGCTGGGCAGAGAAGGGTATTTTCCATGAGGCACTGAGCTGAGAACAGCTTCCTAACTGCACTGATGTAAGGGCGATAGGCCACAAAATTGGCCTCTCCTCTTCAGCTTCTTCCTCTACTGCCCTACTCCCAGTTTGCACCCAAGCCTGAGCTCGACCTAATTTAGGGTTGATGCTGTCCTGGAACTCACTCTATAGCCCGGGTTCATTTTAAACCTACATCCCCCTGCCTCTGCCTGCTGGGACTACAGGTGGTGGTTCACCACACCCAATGCTGTATACAAAGTTAGACACAGGTTTTGTTTCATCTCCCAAAAAAATCTTTGTCATTTAAAAATCAGCACTTGGGAGGCAGAGGCAGGCAGGACAGCATGGTTTACAAAGCAAGTTCCTAATGGGTCAAGGCTATATAGTGAGAGCCTGTCTTAAAAAAAAAATTAATCAATTAAAAAATAAAAATCTGCTTGCTGCTTGGGCTGGAGAGATGGCTCAGTGGTTAAGAGCACTGGCTGCTCTTTCAGAGGTCCTGAGTTCAATTCCCAGCAACCACATGGTGGCTCACAGCCATCTGTAATGAGGTCTGG
>NW_004949227.1:93556-94407 GCF_000317375.1 Microtus ochrogaster | reverse complement strand
AAACTCACAGATACCTGTCTACCTCTGCCTCCCGAGTGCTGGGTTTAAACTCACAGATACCTGTCTACCTCTGCCTCCCGAGTGCTGGGTTTAAAGCCATGTGCCACCACAACTGGCTTTTTTTTGAAGGGGGGGGGTGATTTTTATTTGTTTGTTTTCTGAGTTTTTTGTTTTAATTTAACCTTTAATCCAACACTCAGGAATTCAAGGTATATAAAACAATTGGTGCCAGCCTGGCCTACATGAGAACCTGAGTTCAATTTCCAGCATCCATATCAGGCAGCTCACAACTGTGTGAGCTCTAGGAGATCAGATAATTTCTTCTGGTCTCTGCTGACATCTGCACTGATATCACACACACACATGCGTGCACACACACGTGTACACACACAGAGGTAATTAAATTTTAAATAAAAATCTTTAAATAAATAAGTAAAGAGGCAAGAATGAGGACAGAGAACAGACCCAAGTACACCCTCTTGGTCATCTTGGATTAAATTTCTTATCTCCTTGCTTTTAAGCACTGTATGAATTTTTTAGTAGTTATTGAAGTTACTGCCATGCACTCTTATTATTTGTTTGTTTGCTTATGGTTTTTCAAGATACAGTTTCTCTGTGTAACAGCTCTGGCTGTCTTGGAGCTTGCCTTGTAGACCAGGTTGGTCTTGAACTCACAGGGATCTGGCTGCCTCTGCCTCCTGAGTGCTGGGATTAAAGGTGAGTGCCACCACACCAGGAAAATTGGATTTTTCTTAAAATTTATTATTATTATTATTATTATTATTATTATTTTGGTTTTTCGAGACAGGGTTTCTCTGTGGCTTTGGAGCCTGTCCTGGAACTAGCTCTGT
>NW_004949227.1:79378-93281 GCF_000317375.1 Microtus ochrogaster | reverse complement strand
TTTTTTGAGACAGAGTTTCTCTGTATAGTCTTGGCTGTTCTGGAACTCACTTCATAGACCAGGCTGACCTCAAAGTCATAGAGATCTGCCTGCCTCTGCTTCTCAAGTGCTGGAATTATAGGTGTGCTATAAACAGATTTTTCTTTGGGCTGCCAGCTCACAAAAATAACATTGAAACTTACTATTAATTATGAAAGGACAGGCTATAGCTTAGGCTTGTCCCATTAGGTCTTATAACTTAAATTAATTCATTTCTATGCATCTATGTGTTGTCATGTAACTTGTGGTTTTTGCCTCTCCTCTTGCATGTTTGTACCCTCTGCATCTGGTTTGTAACTCTGCCTTTCTTCTTTCCAGAGCTCTCTCTGTCCAGAAGTTCCTGCTATTACCTCCTGCCTAGGTATTGGCCATTTAGATTTTTATTAAATCAATCACAGTGACAAATCTTCACACAGTGTAAAGGAATATTCCAAAACAGTGTGTACCACCAACACCTGGCTATTTTATTATTTTTAGTTATGTGCTGACCTTGAACTCACAGATATCTGTCTGCCTCTGCTTCCCAACTGCTAGCTAACATTAGAGGTGTCGCCACCAACACCCAGCTTGTAACATATATTATGGGTTATTTGTACACTGTGTGAAGATATATTACTGTGATTGGTTTAATAAAGAGCTGAACAGCCAATAAATAACTAGACAGGAGATATTGGTGGGACTTCCAGGCAGACAGAGACAGGAAGTAGGAGATAAATCTAGGTGTGAGAGATGCCAGGAGACACAGAAGAAGTTAGACAAACAGAATGCGAGAGAAGTAAAAGCCATGTGATAGAACATAGATTAATAAAAAATATAATGGGTTAATTTAATTTATAAATGCTATAAAGCCTAAGCTAAGACTGAGATTTCAAATTAATAACAATAACTCTTCGTGTCATTATTTGGGAGCTGGCTGGAGGAACAGAGAAAAACTTGTTACAAACATGCATTGGTTTTTGATTTTTTTTAAAATTTTATTTTGTCTGCATGTATGTCTGTATGAGGGTGTCAGGGTCTTGGAGTACAGACAGTTGTGAGCTGTCATGTGGGTACTGGGGGTTGAACCTAGGTCCTCTGGAAGCGCAGCCAGTGCCCTTAACTGCTGAGCCATCTCTCCAGTCTGTAACATGCATTCTTAACAAAGCATAAAGTTAAATATGTCAGCTCTGCGGGTTATAATGTAGGTCTACAAATCCTCTGATACTCCTCTCACAGGGTGGCACTTCAAGTGTGGCAGCATGTGCCTGCAATACCAGCGTTCTGGTGGCTGGGATAGGTAAATCGCAAATTTGAGGCCAGCCTAGGCTGCATGAGGAGAACCTGTCTGGAAAAACAAAGGAAGTGTGATGTGAGAAGTGATGATGTGCTCTCCTTAGAAGAGGACTTGCCTATTCCACACAAGGCCCCAGGTTAAAGTCCTGGTACTTTATGAACCCGGTAATGTGGGCGGCATGCCTAGGACCCTAGCACTCAGGCTGTGAAGGCAAGAGAAGGATTAGAATTTGTAGAATGAACCTTGGCTACATATTAAATTCAAGAGACTCTTTCAAAAGACAAAAGAAACCAAAGAAAGAAAGAGGTGTGTGTCTGTGCAGATGCATGCATTAATGTGTACATGTATGCATTCATGCATGTGTACATACATAGTATGGGTCTTTAGAGACTTATTTTGTATAGATGTGTGAGGAAGGCAGCAGATCTCATTACAGATGGTTGTGAGCCACCATGTGGTTGCTGGGAATTGAACTCAGGACCTTTAGACAAGCAGGCGGTGCTCTTAACCACTGAGCCATCTTGCCAGCCCCTTTCTAGGTTTCTAATTTTTAATAGTCAGAAATCCAGGAGGATCATGAAGTGCTGGTCAACCCCTCTGCTAGCCTAGAATCTCCCTTTGTACCTCAGAGGTGAAAGGCCCTGACCTCTCTCTCTTCAGAGCTGTCCCTGGGTATTGCCTTTCACATAATATCTGTCCTGCCTTTATACTGTGCTAGGTTTCCCTGTCCTTACTACTGCTTTGACTATTGCAAACTTCTGCACAAAGCTCTTTTCTAGACCCTGGCCCACACTAAACAAATCCAGCCTTTCCTTGGAATTTCAAGTGAAGCCTGAAGCCATAATCCTGAACATAATCCTGTCCCTCCAGGGACAGGGATTGTTGTGTAGCATTTGTTTAATGATGCAAAGATATGTTGCATTTTTTTATGTTGCATTTGTTTAACTCTGAGGCTGTGTTACTTTTCCTCCCTAAAACACCTGATTGATCTAATAAAGAGCTGAACGGCCAATAGCTAGGCAGGAGAGAAATAGGTGGGGCTGCCAGGCAGAGAGAATAAATTGGAGAAACCTAGGGAAGGGAGGGAGGACTGAGAAAAGGAGGAGAGAAGACACCAGGGGCCAGCCACCCAGTCAGCCGTGGGGAAAGAAAGAAAGAAAGAAAGAAAGAAAGAAAGAAAGAAAGAGAGAGAGAGAGAAAGAGAGAAAGAAAGAAGAAAGAGGAAGGAAGAAAGAGAAAAGAAAAGAGAAAAATAAATAGAATAAAGAAAGGTAAAAAGCCTAGAGGCAAAATGTAGTTAAAGAAAAATGGGATAATTTAAGTTAGAAAATCTGACTAGAAACAAACCAAGCTAAGGCTGGGCATTCATAAGAATACGTCAAGTTGAGCAGTGGTGGTGCATGCCTTTGATTTACTTGTCTGAGTGTTTTGCCTGCAAGTATATCTCTGCTCCATGTGTGTGCTGTTCCTGAAGAAGTCACAAAAGGACATCAGATACCCTAGAACTGGAGTTAAGGATGGTTGTGGGTGCTGGGAATTGAACCTAGGTCCTCTGCAAGAGGAACTAATGCTCTTAAGCCCTGAGCAATCTCTCTAGCTCTTTTCTTTGGCTTTTTAAAAAAAATATTTATTTATTTATTTATTTATTTATTTATTTATTTATTATGTATACAATATTCTGTCTGTGTGTATGCCTGCTGGCCAGAAGAGGGCACTAGACCCCATTACAGATGGTTGTGAGCCACCATGTGGTTACTCACAGAGATCCACCTGCCTCTGCCTCCCGAGTGCTGGGATTAAAGGCATGCGCCACCATCGCCCGGCCAGCCCGGCTTTTTTTTTTTTTTTTTTTGATACAAGGTCTCACTACATAGCCCTGGCTAGCTTGGAACTCATTATGTATACCAGGTTGGCTTCAAATTCACAGGATTTGCCTGCCTCTGCCTCCTGTCTGTGCCCAGCTCCCCCTCACTGTGTCTGTGTCTGGCACAGTCTTTCCTTTGTTTTCTTTTATCTCTTGCTTGCTGTTGTTTTGTTTTGAGGATGGGTCTCGTGTAGCCCAGGCTAGCCTTGAACTCATCATCCTTCTGACTCAGCCTCACAAGTTTAGGAATTACAGATTTGCCCCACCATGCTCAGCATTCCTAAAAAATGTTAACTTCATATCAGCGTCCTCCTCTTTCTGCCTCAATTGCTTTAACCTGTTCATCTCAAATGTTTATCCTCTGTCCTTTCCATTCCTCATGCTGTTCCTTTCCATTCTTTGCAGCTCCCTTCCACTCCTGAGTCTGGATCAATCCTTCAAGCACAATCTAAGGGCTAAACAGATGCTCTATTGAGTTTTGGTCCATTTAGTTCCTTAAGTGCAAGCAGCCAGCCCGCCTCAGGCATTAGCCTAAAGATCTTCCTTGGGACTAACCCCAAGGCATGGGATCTAAAAACAACACTGATGAAACTTGTTATAGACTGGTCCCCAAAGGTCTCTGTGTTAAAAGCTTAGAAGCTTAGTTTCCAACATGGGATTCTAGGAAGTGGTTGGACCCACTGGGAAGTGTTCCATACATTGAAAGCACACCCTCAAAAGGGAGGGAGGGGCTGGAGAGATGGCTCAGAGTTAAGATCACTAACTGTTCTTCCAGAGGACTGGGGTTTGATTTCAAGTGCCCACATGGTGGCTCACAACCATCTGTAACTCCAGTCCTAGGGACCTGAAACCTTCTTCTGGTCTTCATGGGCTTTGCATACACATAGCACACAGATATACATGCAGGTAAAACACTCATACACATGACTATAAGTAAATGAATGAACAAATAATAAATACTGATGTGGGAGTCTCCTTTGTATACTGTGATTACCATTAATGAGTAAAGAAACTGGCTTGGCCTATAGCAAGATAGAAGGAGAGTGGAGTCAAAGAGAAGCCATGTAGCCCCGTCAGGGATGCCAGAACTTTAGACAGTAAACCATAGCCACGTGGAGATACACAGATTAATAGAAATGGGTTAAATTAAGATGTAAGAGTTAGCCAATAAGAAACTAGAGCTAATGGGCCAAGCAGTGATTTAATTAATACAGTTTCTGTGTGATTATTCCTGGGCTGAGCGGCCGGGAACAACCAAGCAGTCTCACTCCAACAAAATACATTTTAAATTTTAAGAATTACTTTCTAAGAGGGAAAGAGAGAAGTTCCAGATCCTTCCTCAGTTTTGCAACCAACTGTATGGTCAGTGGTTTCGTCCTACTACATGCTCCTGTGTTGTTCTTACAGTGGTTACCCGCTGGCTGTAAGACTTCCTACAGCACTCCCACCATAGGTCACAAAGCAATGGGTCAATCAATGAAGGGTCAAAAGCTCGGAAACAGTGGACCTAGATAACCCTTTCATTCTTCCAAATTCACTATCAAGTATTTGTTACAATGGTGGGAAGCTGAGTGCCAGAATTCCAAAGGAACAGCCCTGCTGCAGTGCAGCTCAGGCTCTGCAGGCCCCTTCTTCCCAGTAAGTCCTTTAGGGATTCCTTTTGGTTTTCTTTTTCTTTCATTTGGTACTCAGTAGTAAACCCAAGGCCTAGCACATTCTAGGTACATGTTTTACCACCGAACTCTATCCCTAGCCATCTTCTAAGACATTTTTACTTATTATTATATGTGCATGATCAGGGCAGCACACATGCCATAGCATGCTTATGGAGGTCAGAGGACAACTTTGTGGACTCAGCTCTCTTCTTCTACCTTTACCTAGGTTCTGGGGATCAAACTCAGGTCATCAGACCCTTGCTGCACTACCCCCACTCACCCTATTTTTATTATGTGTTTAGTTATTTGCTTGTTTGTTTGTTTGTTTTTGAGACAGAGTTTCCCTGTGTTGCCCTGGTTATCCAGACTGGTTCCAAATTCCCAGAGATCCTCTTGCCCCTGCCTCCAGAGTGCTCGGATTAAAGGCATTCACTACTATGCCTTTCTTAATATTTTATTTTGAGACAGGTGCTCTCTCACTAAGTTGCTAGGCTATGCTTAGCCTCTTGAGGAGCTAGGTTTATAAGCTTGTGCTTCCATGACCAACATGAGAAAATAGCTAAAGATCACCAGATTTCTGAGGAAAGCCTCTCTATCCTGGCCACATGAAAGAGAAAATACAGTTAGATACATATTCTTTTCTAAGCCAAGCATGAGAGCTCACATCTCTAATCCTAGATGCTTGGGGGCTCAGGCAGGTACATAATTGTAAATTTGAGAGCATCTATATTTTATACATTGCATGCCAGGATTATATATTGAGTACCAGGCTAACCAGAGTTATACAGCAAGATCCTCAAAAATAAGCAAATGAAAAGGAAACAAAACACACCACAAACTGATTTCTGTCTTACTTAGGGTTACTATTGCAGTGATGAAACACCATGACCAAAAGCATTTTGGAAAAGAAAGGGTTTATTTGGTTTATTTATTCAGAGTTATAGTTCACTGAGGGAAGCCAAGGCAGGAACTCAAATCTGAGAGAGCCTGGAAGCAGAAGTGCTACTCCTGGGTTGCTCACATCATAGCTTGCTCAGCCTGCTTTGTTAATGGACCCAGGACCACCAGCCTAGGGGTGACCCAACCAAATGGGATGTGCCTTTCCCCATTGTGGAGGTTCCAATAAATGCTATGGCAGGCAGAGGAATTATCTACATGAGGCAAGAAGGAAATCCTGTTCAATATGACTTAGTTCGGGTTGGTTCAAACTTCCAGAATCTAGCTGGGTCTGGTGGTGCATGCCTTTAATCCCAGCATTTGGCGGGCAGAGACAGGCGGTCTACAGACTGAGTTCCAGGACAGCCAGGGCTGTTACACAGAGAGTCTGACCCCGAGCAGCTAATTTTTTACATATTTAAGTACAGTACAACTTTGGAAAAAAGTTTCCTAGTGACAATTATCACAATAAAGCTTAAGGCAGGACTACATTGAAACTGCATTGCAAAGTACATGTCTTTTGTAAAGTACTGGTGACCTTTTCCATAAAAATGGGTTCTATTGACTGAGAAGCAATGCTCAGGATAAGGGGTTAAGAGAGGAAGGGTCAGACCCTCCTCAGCTGCCAATCTCAACCTGTAGGTCCCTTTCTTTCTCTCTCTCTTCCTTCCTTCTTTCCTTTCTTTCCTTCTTTTTTAAAGGTCTTGTTGGTGTCTTTTTTAATGGTTTATTTAACTTTATTTTATGTGCATTGGTGTGAAGGTGATCCCCTGCAACTGGATCTTCAGACAGTTGTGAGTTGCCATGTGGGTGCTGGGAATTGAACCCTGGGTCCTCTGGAAGAGGAGTCAGTGCTCTTAACCACTGAGCCATCTCTCCAGCTCCTCTTTCTTTTTCTTTCTTTCTTTCTTTCTTTCTTTCTTTCTTTCTTTCTTTCTTTCTTTCTTTCTTTCCTCTCCCTCCTTCTCTCCCTCCTTCCTTTTTCTTTTATTTTTTATTTTTTGTTTTTTTTTGACACAGAGTTTCTCTATGTAACCCTGGCTGTTCTGGAACTCATTTTGTAGACCAGGCTGGCCTCAAACTCACAGAGATCCACCTGCCTCTGCCTCCCAAGTGCTGGGATTAAAGCATCACACTGAGGCTTGAGTCCCTTTTATTCTAAACTAAGATTTTTTATGGGGTGCCTACCATCCTAGGTTGGGGGCTTCTCTTAGGTGGGTCCCACCTTTCTAACCATGCCCTCTGAAATCTTAATCTGTACTTGAGAGGAGACACAGGTTCAACATCAATGATAGCATCAACGAGCTGGGAATGCTGATCCCCAAGGCCAATGACCTGGACGTGAGCTGGAATAAGGGCATCATTCTCAAGGCCTCTATGGATTACACCCAGAGGATGCAGAAAGATCTGCAGAAATCCCGAGAACTGGAGAACCACCCTCGGTACCTAGAGATGACCAACAAGCAGCTCTGGCTTCGCATCCAGGAGCTGGAGATGCAGGCGCAGGTCCACCGCCTCCCCACTACAACGCCATCCAGCGTGAACATGGCTGAGCTGGCCCAACAGGTGGTGAAGCAGGAACTACCCAGTGAAGACGGCCCAGGGGAGGCTCTCATGCTGGGGCCTGAGGTCTCTGACCCTGAGCCGATGCCTGCTCTCCCTCCGCAAGCCCCACTGCCCCCAGCCGCCCAGCCACAGTCCCCTTTTCATCACCTGGACTTCAGTCACAGTTTGAGCTTTGGGGGTGGGGGTGATGAGGGGCCCACAGGCTACCATGATCCCCTAGGGACAGAGCATGGCTCCCCATTCCCCAACCTGTCCAAGAAGGATCTAGACTTAATGCTCCTAGATGACTCCCTGCTATCCCTGGCCTCCGACCCCCTCTTTTCTACCATGTCCCCTGAGGCCTCCAAGGCCAGCAGCCACCGGAGCAGCTTCAGTATGGAGAAGGGTGATGTTCTGTGACCCTGGCTGCCCCTGTGCCAAGGAGCAGGGGCTGCCTGGGGGCTGGGAGGATGGAGCAGAACCCTCCTATCCCTCAGGCTGCAGTTGGTGTGAAGTAGCCGCCTACCCTGCCTCTCGTTCCCTTTGGTCGGCCCCTGTTTGGACTTAGTGCCTGTCTGGCTGCAGATGGGCTAAGCCCTGCCGCTCGGCTCAGAGCTCCCTCCTCTGGGGGCAGTACTATGAATCGTGATGTAGAAGAACAAGGGTGAGGTGAAACAATATGAGGAATAAGAAGAAACCCTGGTAGGGGAGCCCCTCTCTCGGAGCCTGGGCCCCTCCAAGAAGGACATTTTGGAAAAGGTATAAGAAGTACCTCTGTGGCTATGGGACAAGGCCAGTTCAGGCACCCTGTCCTCTGCTGCCCAAGGACCTAACTGGGGACATCCCCTTGGACACCTGGGATCCCCTCTAGAGCCCTAAAATGGCTCCCTTAATTAAGATATCTTCTTCCCTGCTCCCATATCTGCCCTTCCTCCATCTCAACCATCCCACTCCCCCAAGCTCTCCCCAATCCTCCCCTTCTCCCTTCTCTCTCCCCCTTTCCCCTACCCCCCACCCCACTCCCATGCTCCCAACTTTTTCCCGGCAATCTTGTCTGCCTCCAATTTCCAGGAGGATCTATATATGTTTTTCTTTGGGTTCACTGGCCTTGTCCCATAGCCACACTGATGAATATCTTGAATATCACCATAGAACCTTCGTTCGGCGATGGATGGAGATAGAGACAGAGACCCACATTGGAGCACTGGACTGAACGCCCAAGGTCCAGATGAAGAGCAGAAGGAGAGAGAACATGAACAAGAAAGTCAGGACCACGAGGGGTGCACCCACCCACTGAGACAGTGTGACTGATCTAATGGGAGCTCACCAAGGCCAGCTGGACTGGGACTGAACAAGCATTTGATCAGACCAGACTCTCTGAATGTGGCTGACAATGGGGGCTGACTGAGAAGCCATTGATAAAGGCACTGGGATTTGATTCTACTGCATGTACTGACTTTTTGGGATCCTAGTCTGTTTGGATGCACACCTTCCTAGACCTGGATAGAGAGGGGAGGGCCTTGGACTTCCCACAGGGCAGGGTACCCTGCCCTCTCTTAGGACTGGAGGGGGGAGGGTGTGTGGGGGAGTGGGAGGGAAATGAGAGGAGGGGAGGAGGTGGAAATTTTGAATGGTATTATTTATAAAGCAAAAAATAAAATAAAAGTTTGAAAAAATCAATGAAAAAAAAGAAGTACCTCTGAGGTAGCAGCTGGCCTGGGGGTGCCTAGGCCTGCCTTCCTGGGACTAGATGGCACTCAGCCTGTTCCCCAGCCTGATACTTCCCCCACAGGTGGGGCACCCACCCCCCTTTGGTGCTAACAGCTCTTCCCCTGGTGGTATGAGGGTGGGGTGGCCAGAAGAGGAGACTGGGTTCAAGGTGGAGAGTACCCCTGTCCTCAGACCCCCCACTTCATGCCTTTAGTAAACACTGTGCCTTATATTTAAAAAAAGGGAGAGAGAGAGGAAGGGTCTTTTGATAAGGAAGCAAAAAATATCAAATGGAAAAAAGAAAGCATATATAACAAGTGGTGCTGGCATGACTGGATATCAACATGTAGAAAAATGAAAATAGACCCATATCTATCACCATGCACAAAACTCAAGTCCAAATGGATCAAAGACCTCAACATAAAGCCAGCCACACTGAACCTTGTAGAAGAGAAAGTGGGAAGTGTTGTTCCTTTGGAAACTACAACTCCCAGACTCCTCCTGGACTATGGATACCTGTGCGCACACCTGCGCACAGGTATGGGACATCCTTCCCAGACACCCTTGCGCTCCCCGTTAAAAAGGCAGGGCCACAAGAGGCTCTGTCTCTCTCTCTCGTTCGCCTTTCCTTGTGTGTCCTGCACACCTCCCCACCCTTCTGTGTTCCCCTCCCCCATTAAAGTGGACCCACGTGGGAGCCGCCGTGTTGTGTCTGTGTTTGTTCCGCCGTGTGTGTCTGTCTAAGTTTGTCCTGTGTTTTAAGAAGAACAACAGGAAGTACACTTGAACGCATTGGCACAGGGAACCACTTCCTAAATATAACTTAAGCAGCACTGACACTGAGAGAAACAATTAATAAATGGGACCTCCTGAAACTGAAAAGCTTCTGTAAAGCAAAGGACACAGCCAACAAGACAAAACAGCGTACAGAATGGGAAAAGATCTTCACTAACCCCGCATCAGACAGAAGTCTGATCTCCAAAATATACAAAATATTCAAGAAATTGGACACCAAAAGAACACATAATCCAATAAAAAAAAATGAAGTAAAGACCTAAACAGAGAACTCTCAACAGAAGAATCTAAAATGGCTGAAAGACACTTAAGGAGATGTTCAACATCCTTAGTCATCAGAGAAATGCAAATCAAAATACCTCTGAGATTCCATCTTATACCTGCAAGAATGGCCAAGATCAAAAACACGGATGACAACTTATGCTGGAGAGGTTGTGGGGTAAAGGGAACACTTCTGCATTGCTGGTGGAAATATGCAAGCTGGTACAACGTCTTTGGATGTCAGTGTGGCGATTTCTCAGACAATTAGGAAACAACCTTCCTCAAGACCCAGTAATACCACTTTTGGGTATATATCCAAAGGATGCACAATCGTGCCACAAGGACATGTGCTCAACTATGTTCACAGCAGCTTTGTTTGTCATAGACAGAACCTGGAAACAACCTAAATGCCCCTTGATTGAAGAATGGATGAAGAAAATGTGGTACATTTACACAATGGAGTACTACACAGCACAAAAAAATAACGACATCTTGAATTTTGAGGGAAAATGGATGGAGCCAGAAAACATTATTTTGAGTGAGGTAACCCAGACACAGAAAGCCAATTATCACATGTACTCACTCATAGGTGGTTTTTAAACATAAGGCAAAGAAAACCAGCCTACAAACCACAACCCCAGAGAACTTAGACAACAATGAGGACTATAAGAGAGACTTACACAGATCTAATCTACATGGGAAGTAGAAAAAGACAAGATCTCCTGAGTAAATTGGGAGCATGGGGACCTTGGGGGAGGGGAGAGGCAGGGAGGGGAGCAGAGAAAGATGTAGAGCTCAATAAATATCAATAAAAAACCCAAAAAATAAAAATAAAAAAGAGAGAGGAAGGGCCTAGAGATGGCCTAGTGGTTAAGAGTATTGCCTGCTCTTCCAGAGGACTTGGGTTCAATTCCCTGTAACCACATGGCAGCTAACAACTATCTGTAACTCCAGTTTCAGGGAATCCAACATCCATGGCAAAACACCAATATATAAAATAAGAATAAATTAATTTTAAAAAGAGAGAGAAAGAGTCTGGAATAGGCATAATAGTAGACTCCTTTGCAAAGTACATGGGATCTATTTCCTTCTTTCTTTTTTTAGGTCCTGGAACTCACTCTGTAGACCAAGCTGGCCTCAAACTCACAGAGATTCACCTGCCTCTGCCTCCCCAATGCTGGGATTAAAGGCGTGCGCCACCACCGCCCAGTTGGAACCTCTTTCTTAAGAATAGGTTCTGTTGGGCTGGAGAGATGGCTCAGAGGTTAAGAGCCTCTTCCAAAGGTCCAGAGTTCAATTCCCAGCAACCACATGGTGGTCACAACCATCTGTAATGAGATCTAGTGTCCTCTTCTGGCCTGCAGGCATACATGGAGGCAAAACCCTTATTTACATAATAAATAAATCTTTTAAAAAAGAACAGGTTCTATTGACTGAGAAACAATGCTCACAAGTCTGGGATAAATATAATAGTCTCGGGGATTTGAATAAGGCCTGGCTCTATAGATTGCAAAAGATTGCTAGATTATTAACTACATCTAATCACAGAAAAGAAGTGTAAATCCCTTTTATTAACGAGAAAAGCCTGCTAGTTTAACAGTTTTGGTTTCCTTACTGCCATCTGTGAGCATGAGGACCTTGTGCCCTCAAAGCTCCCATGAATGACTAATTAAGAAAATGCCCTACAGGTCGGCTTACAGAGGCATTTTCACAATTGAGGCTCCTTCCTCTCAGATAACTTGGGCATGTGCCAAACTGACATAAAATTAGCCAGCATATATTTTTTAAATTGTGTCTGGTACTATAGGCTTATAATCTCAGCATTTGGGTAGCTAAAACAGAAGGATGACTAAGAGTTTAAGGTCAGCCTGGTCTACATTAAAAAATTCAAGGCCACCGTGAGACTTTGTCTTAAAATAAAACAAAACAAAACACGAAGCTGGGCACACGCCTTTAATCTCAGCACTCAGGAGGCAGAGGCAGGCAGATCTCTGTGAGTTTGAGGCCAGCCTTGTCTACAGAGTAATTTCTAGGACAGCCAGAGAAACCCTGTCTCAAAAACAAGCAAATAAACAAAAAGAACAAAAGAAAATAAAAACCTGGACAAATACGTCCTAGTGTGGTGGCACATGTTTGTAATCCTAGCACTTGAAGTATGGTAGTTTGAATGAGAACAGCCTCCATAGGATGATATATTTGAATGTTTGGTTGCCAGTTGGAGACTGTCTGGGAAGGATTAGGAGGTGTGGCCTTGTTGAAGGAGATGTGTCTCTAGTGACAGGCTTTGAGGTTTCAAAAGACTCATGGGCTGTGAGTTTGAGACCAGCCTGGTCTACAGAGCTAGTTCCAGGACAGGCTCCAAAACCACAGAGAAACCCTGTCTCGAAAAACCAAAAAAAAAAAAAAAAAAAAAAAGACTCATGGGATTCCCAGTATGCTCTCTGCCTCCTGCTTACAGATCAAGATGTGAGCTGTTAGCTGTTGCTCTAACTACATACCTATGTGACCTTGCTCAGCCATCATAAATTCTATCCCTCTGGAGCCATAAACCCAATTATATTCTCTTTCTTTTAGAAATTTCCATTGTCATAGCGTTTTATCACAGCAATAGAAAAGTAACTAAGACATGAAGGCAAGAGGATAAGGTGTTTAAGGCTAGCCTCTGCTACTTAGCAAATCTGAGTCTAGTATGATATCCCTGTTTCTTCTCAATTGTTGTCACAAGACACCATGACCACAGCAGCTTATGGAAGAAAGTGTTTAATGGGGGCTTACAGTTTCAGAGGGCAGGCTCATGACCATCATGGCAGGGAGGATGGCAGTAGGTAGACAGGTAGGCATAGCCCTAAAGCGGTAACTGAGAACTTACATCTGATCCACAGGCACAAGACAGAGAAAGAGAGGCAGAGAAAAAGGCTAACTAGAAAATGGCATGGACTTTTGAAATCTCAAAACCCACCCACAGTGGTACCGCTCCCCCAACAAGGCCAAACCTCCTAATCTTTCCCAAAAAATTCTACACACTAGGGACCAATCATTCAAATATATGAGCCTATGGGGCCAATCTCATTTAAACCACTACATCAGTGCTACATGAGACTGTTAAAAAAAAAGAATTTTTTTTCTGGGATGGAGGATGGTCCTTAGTGATAGGACATTTGCATAGCATACACAAATTCAAATGATAACTAAAATGTCAATAGGGGCTGGGGATGTTGTTCAGAGATAAAGCATTTGCCTATTGTGTACAAAGACCTGGGTTCAATCTTCAGCACTATAAGATAAATAAACAAATAAATAGTAAGTGAATAGTCAATCAACAGAAGATACGATTTTTTCATTTTTCGAAACAGGGTTTCTCTGTGTAGCTTTGGACCTGTCCTGGAACTTGCTCTATAGACCAGGCTGATCTTGAACTCACAGAGATCCACCTGCCTCTGCCTCCAGAGTTCTGGGATTAAAAGGCATGTACCAACACTACCAGGCCCCGAAAATATACTCTTTAAAGGCTCAAATTGTCCTCCCAAATGTCAGAAAAGGATAAAAAAATAAATAAAAATGGAACAAATAGAGATCAGACTGTTTGACTTTGCTGGGGGACAAAAACAAACATTTTATTCACCCCAGATAGGATGCCAATGACAAACCAAAGCAATGAATCCATTCATGTCTAGCATGATGAACTAGAGTTTAATTGTCCTGGAACTAGCTCTTATAGACCAGGCTGGCCTCGAACTCACAGAGATATGCCTGTCTCTGCCTTTTGAGTGCTGGGATTAAAGACATAAGCCACCATTGCCCAGTAGAATCAATTTTTTTTTTTTT
>NW_004949227.1:70584-79278 GCF_000317375.1 Microtus ochrogaster | reverse complement strand
ACCAGGCTGGTCTTGAACTCACAGAGATCTGCCTGCCTCTGCCTCCCGAGTGCTGGGATTAAAGGCGTGCGCCACCACCGCCTGGCTAGAATCAATATTCTTAAAAAGAATTTGGGAGGGGTTCACCAAGTCATTCTGGCTTGGAGGTTTTTTACAAGCTTGTTGTCCAACAAGAGCTACAGATGGAGCTAGCTAAAGCTGCCTGCCTGGGCCTGTCTCCTTTATACTCTCTGCGATGGTTGCTCAGGTCTTCTCATGGTGTGGTAAGGAAGTTGGGCAGCTAACATGGTTGTGATAGATAGAAACCGCATGCCTTGATTTTTCTGACCCAGCCTCAGAAAGCAAGCAGCACTTTTTGGCAGATTATCTTAATCACAAGCAATATGCAAACCTACTCAGATTGTAGGGGGAGGGCTAAATTTCACCTCTTGATGGGAGGTGGCAAGGCTCCAGGAGAACATGTGGGATGGAGTTATTGTTGGGGCTACCTTGGAAAGCCACAATCTGCCACACACCAGTTAAAAGGCAGAGACTATCAACCTTAAACAAAGTAGCTATATGGTATTTCCAAGAAGCACCTTTAAGCATAAATACACGTTGAAAGTCAAAGTATAGAAAAAAATAAACCAAGAAAGCACAGAGCACAGGAAAGCTGGTATGGCTTTACAAATACCAGATAGAGTAGAATTCAGCATAAAGAGTGTTACCAGAAGTAGGAGGGACACTATAGGGGACAAATAACAAGACCTAAAAGCCAAATCTTTCAATACATAAAGTAAAAAATTGTCCCTTTAAAGGGCTCTAGAAATAAATCTTCCAACACAGTTTGATAGTACAACATATGTTTTTCAGGAATTGATCAAATAAAAAAAATCAGTCAGAATATAGATTTAAACAGTATTATCAAGCAAATTAATGTAACTGATATTTAGGGAGCACTATATCCCCATGCGGGATAAACCACTCTTCTTTAGTGCAGATGGGAAATACAGCAACATCAACAAACACGAATAAAGCACAAAGGACGCGGATATCTCTCTATTATAAAGCTGAATTAAAGAGTAACGATGATGGGCTGGCAAGATGGTTTAGTGGGTAAAGGTGCCTATCACCAAACCTGGTAACCTGAGTTTGATTCCCAGGACCCACATGGTGGAAGGAGAAAAATGACTCCCAGAAGTTTCCTCTGACTTACACACACACACACACACACACACACACACACACAGAGAGAGAGAGAGAGAGAGAGAGAGAGAGAGAGAGAGAGATACTCCCCAACCTCACATAAATAAATGTAGTAAAATTTTTTAAAAAAATTAAAGCTATAAAGCTACAATAAGCCAGGCAGAGCTGGGCGGTGGTGGCGCACGCCTTTAATCCCAGCACTTGGGAGGCAGAGGCAGGCGGATCTCTGTGAGTTTGAGACCAGCCTGGTCTACAAGAGCTAGTTCCAGGACAGGCTCCAAAACCACAGAGAAACCCTGTCTCAAAAAACCAAAAAAAAAAAAAAAAAAAAAAAAAAAAAAAAAACCGGGCAGCGGTGGCACAGACCTTTAATCCCAGCACTCAGAAGGCAGAGAGACAGGCAGATCTCTGTAAGTTTGAGGCCAGCCTGGTCTACAGAACTAACTTGAACAGACAGGGAGCCATGGAAAAGAGGAGGAGCTGGTGAATTACAAGTGGCAGGAGTTGGGTGTGTGGGAGAGAGGAAGTCCTAAACATCTGGGTCCCTAAGCTCTTTGCTCAGGTTCTTTCACACGGGACCTTGGATCCTGAGCCTGCTGTTTGTGCACAAATGCAGGAGTCTTCACGTTGGGTGAAGCATGTATTTGAGGGTGTGTGTATGAAGAGAGAGAGAGAAACAAGTAACTATACTGGAGATCAGTCTGAAAAGCCTTCTTCCTCCTGGAATGGGTGCTTACAGGTGGGGCATGAAAAAGAGGGTGCAGGTGCTCCTGGTTCCTACAGGCTCCTGGAGAGGAAGCTGGATCACACATGGGCACATTAGCCCTGGTTTAGCCTCAGCTCCACCCCTTCCCTTCCTGTCCTTCATCTCTGGGCAGACAGCCCTAATTGAGGAGGAGGGTCTTGAATGGTCCTGAGAGGTTCTCCCATCCCCAGGCTTTTGGCACAGGGAGATGAAGATAAAAGAAGGAGCTTGGCTTGGCTAAAGAAGGTCAGGATTTGCCATGAAAAAGCAGTGATTCTGGGTCAGTTCCAGCCTCAGTTTCCCACTTAGGAGATGAGGTCCTGCACTAAATAGTTTCCCACAGCACTGCTGTACCAGATGTTCTAGAAAGATGGACCTGTGGAGTAGGGGCAGGCAGGGTGGAGGCTGCTGCTGCTGAACCAAGATGGGGCCTGCACTTGCGGAAGGTGGTCCTGGGACTGACCAAGGAAGCTGGGGCAGAAAGGGAAATTGGAGAACAGGAACTTACTTCCTGGTAGAAGGAGGAAGGAGGCCAGCCAGACTAGGGGAGGCGGGAGGCTAGGGGAGGAGGGGGAAGTCTCCTGTACAGGTCATTCCCTGAGGCTGGGTTGGGGCGGGGCCGACAATGGAGAACGGATCCGAGTGCTGAGCCACCTTCACGCTGCTGCCCAGCTGCCCAGAAGCCCAGGAGCTGGAGCAGGTAAGGGGCTGTAAAAGGGCTCTGAGAAGCATAGTTGGTCTCTCTTGTTCAGTCCTTAGCCCTCCAATGGTGGTCTATCCAAGTTGCTGTCTGGGCAGGGGGATCTTAGTGTTTACCTCTGATGCCTAATCACCAGTCTGGCTCTTGCGTGCTGCCTGGATGGAATCTGAGTTTCATATGTTGTTCTGTCTGATTGTTCTTTATATTCCTTGTCCAGGCCTAAATAGAGGCTGGACCTCCAACCTGTGAACGCACCTTAAGAGAGGTGCCTGCCTCCTGGCACCTCTATCCTGTGCAGTGACCCTGGACAGCGGGGCTGGCCCCTGGAGTGAAGGCTGAGTTGGGCCCCGTGACAGGTGTGCAGGTCACCTGCAGCCACCCCCACCATGCTCCTTGTGTCCACCATATCCGGTAAGGTTCCAGTCACTGGGTCCTACTACCCCTTGCTTGGATGAGCCAGGTGGGCTAGATGGGTTTGATGAAGCCAAGAAGGCCTTTTTTCTAAAACCTCTTTCCCTTTCTTGTGAGCGGGTTGAAGTCCCTTTTGCTGGGAGCCAGGAAATGGGCAGTAAGACCAACAAGGGGTTTAGGTGTCAGCTGCACAGGCCACCATCCCTGGCGCTGGAATTTTCTCATTCTAGGGAGCCTACAGGGCACCCCACTAACTTGTCCCTCCCCCCTGCCTAGCTGTGCCTGGGCCTTTTTCGCCCCTTAGCTCTCCCAGCAACAGCAGCCAGGAGGAGCTACTGGATGACCGAAACCCATTGCTAGTCCGGGCTGAACTGGCCCTGCTTTCTACCATCTTTGTGGCTGTGGCTTTGAGCAATGGCTTGGTGTTGGGAGCCCTAATACGACGGGGCCGGCGTGGACGCTGGGCACCCATGCACGTCTTCATCAGTCATTTGTGCCTAGCTGACCTGGCTGTGGCTTTGTTTCAAGTGCTGCCCCAGCTGGCTTGGGATGCCACTGACCGCTTCCATGGTCCTGATGCCCTGTGTCGGGCCGTCAAGTACCTGCAGATGGTGGGCATGTATGCCTCCTCCTATATGATCCTGGCCATGACGCTAGACCGCCACCGCGCCATCTGCCGCCCTATGCTGGCATACCGCCATGGAGGTGGGGCTCGCTGGAACCGGCCAGTGCTGGTGGCCTGGGCCTTTTCACTCCTTCTCAGCCTGCCTCAGCTCTTCATTTTTGCTCAACGAGATGTGGGAAATGGCAGCGGAGTGTTTGATTGCTGGGCCAGATTTGCAGAGCCCTGGGGCCTTCGTGCCTACGTCACCTGGATTGCCTTGATGGTGTTTGTAGCACCTGCCCTGGGTATTGCTGCCTGCCAGGTTCTTATCTTCAGAGAGATTCATGCCAGTCTGGTGCCAGGGCCATCTGAGAGGGCAGGGAGGCGCCGCAGAGGGCACCGGACAGGCAGTCCCACCGAGGGAGCCCATGTATCAGCAGCCATGGCCAAGACTGTGAGGATGACATTGGTGATTGTGATCGTCTACGTGCTGTGCTGGGCACCCTTCTTCCTTGTGCAGCTGTGGGCAGCGTGGGACCCAGAGGCTCCTCTGGAAAGTGGGTGTGGGTGTGGCTAAGGCTGGGGGTGAGGGAGGTAAGGGCCTGGCTATAAACATTCAGGTATTCCACCTGCTTTACCTTTATGCCCTACTGGTGGGTTCACATGTGGTGCCCCCATGGCTTGCTAGCATGAGCAAGGGACACCCTAAGCTCCAACCTGGACTCTTCTCTCCTTCATAGGACCTCCCTTTGTGCTGCTCATGCTGCTGGCCAGCCTTAACAGCTGTACCAACCCCTGGATCTATGCTTCCTTCAGTAGCAGCATCTCCTCAGAGCTGCGGAGCCTGCTTTGCTGTGCTCAGAGGCACACCACACCCAGCCTGGGGCCTCAAGATGAGTCCTGTGCCACAGCCAGCTCTTCTCTGACCAAGGATACACCCTCCTGAGCAATCACTGGGCTTTTTCCATCCAAAGGCTCCCTGTAGCTGACTGTCTCGGTTTGGCCCTGGGAGTACCAAGAAAGGGGTACCTTGGCCATCCTTGATCCTCCCTAGGTCTCATTGTCCTCAGGTACACAAGAAGAAATGTTCCAGGACTGTAAGGAAACCCTCAAGTTGACTCCTATGTGCCAGACATGGGAAGCAACTGGAACAGAGGCCTCAAGGTCTGGAGGGGAACAGGGGACAGAGGTGCTTGTGCTTCTTATCCTGGCAAGTACCCTGTGGGTGAAGAAGAATCCCAGGGAGCTGAAGGAAGGACCAGGATGGGGCTAGTAGAACTTCCCATTATTCCTCCCTTCTGTCTATCTCCTTAATAAAAGTTGCAGTTAATTTTCCACGTGGAAAAAGGTTTTTCAGACCAGGTAAATGGTGGATAAAGATAAAGACCCCTCCATACCTATAAATATACATATGGTCAAGAGCATGTGATATGAAAAACCAAGATTGCACTTTTGGAAGCAGGTCCCCAAATGACAACAGGCAGCTAGCTCCATGTCAGAGGACCCTCTTTCCCAGGAGAAGCTGTTGAAGGTGTTCAACCTTCTGTCTTGGTATCTGGCCTCTGGCAGTGCAGGCTCTGGGAGCTGCACTGCACCGGACTCAAACAGAGTGTAGGTTATTACAACAGCAGCCAGTGTAAGGATCTTTATGAATTGCTGCAACTTCCATTCTCTACAGCCATAGCCCAGGGTTTCCCAGCAAAGGTACAGAGGGGCTTGTTTCTAGCCTCCTTCCTTTGCTAATTCTCAAAGAGGCCTAGAGAGAAATGGTGGATTGGTGACTGCTGAGGTAAGCTGCCTCAGAGCGGTTTGCCAATTGAGACTGGACCCTGGGGAGGGGAGGCTGAGGGAGAGACTGGAGCCCCAGGTCCCCGGGAGAAGACTTTGTTTTTGCCGAAGCTGCTGCAGGCCAAGGGCTTCAGGTTTCGTGTTCCTAGACTGGGGGAGGCTGTAGATGCTAGCCCATGTCCTTGGCGGACAGTAGCCTTTCCCAAGAGCTCCTTAAACACAGAGTCCATGTTCTGCGCCACAGCCTAGCAGAAAGGAAAAATGGAGGGCCCAGTGAGTTTCCTCCATTGCCCAAACTGAGGCCTTGATTACCACACTGCCGCCAGTCTCTCTCTCCAGGGGCCATAGAAGAGACTGCTTGAGCCTCCAGGCCACCTCCCCCCCCCTTCATTCCAGCTTTCTTCCTCCAGTCACTTTCAGTGTTGCTTGTGGGACAGTAACTTCGTGGTCTGGTTCTGGAGAAGGGGCCCCTCTGAGTCCTGGGTTCCCCTTCTCCTCACTCCTACTTTTTCTCTGGCTGACAAGAAAGCTTCCATCCATGGGCTCTGGGGCTGTCAACATGCTGGGGACTCCCGGGTCAGTGCTTCCCCTGGGTGTCCCAGCTGCCAGGCTTTAGTGTCTGTGTATTTACCAGCCTTCACTGGGCTCCCTAGGCCTAGGAGTAGGGACACTCTTCCTAAGACTTAGCATCTGTCTTCAGGGATTCTCTGCTCTATTCACAGGGGCTAAAAGGACTCGCCTTATAAAGGTGACTCCCCAAGTTGTACCACTCATCAGAACCTCAGTCAGCTGTCCCTTCTACTTCCCTATCGTCTGTTCTTTTACTCTCCCTGGCTTGCTAAGGACCAAAACCTAGCTCTAGGTGCCAGCCTTGAAGTCTATCCTGGAGCCCCTAGCCCACATCAGCCTAGACAGTCTGGCTTCTCCCTAGCTCACGAGTACCACAGCAGGGCTGATGATCTTCTGCCCTCTTATCTCTGCCTCTGTGTCTCTACCCCTGTCCCTCCCACCCTGTCTCTTCTCCCTTGTCCCCCATGCCCCTCTCTAAATTGTGACTGGACTTGCTAGCGCCAGGTGCCCCTGGACTGGGACTAAGGATAAGAACAATGAGCCTCACCTTGGGAAGGGCAGAGACCATGTAGAAGAGGCGCCCCCTGCTGGTTCCATACCCAGTCCTGGCTCTTACCTTATCTATTTCCACAGGTCGCTCAGGGGAGGTGGGGACCAAATAGTGTCCTCTGTGCCCAGAGGCACCCACAGCCTCACGTGGGATGCCTAATTCCAGCCTACAAGGCACAGATAGGAAGATTGGCAATGGCCCTGGGAAATCCTTAACATAAGCTGGCAGTGCCCATCTTATTCCTCTAGAATCCCTCCCAGTCACAAATAGGGCTGACTCTGTTCTGGACACACTTAGAGTCCTTTATGCAACAATGTCCCCAATCCCATGTGGCCAAAACCGGAGCCCATGCCCTCAAGCTTAACAGTGCAGGTAGCCTCTGATCCACGGTGCCTGCTGCTTCTAACAGCACACACGGCTGAGGGGTCTTTCCAAAAGCCTGTCTTCTCCTGGCTCACCGATTGGTAAACTCCAAGGTCAGGAAGCCCTCTGGTTGGCTCACAGATTCCATCGTGGTCTGCAAACTAGCTGTCTGCTTTTCATCCCTGGGAAGGGAAAAGATTGGCTTTCTTTGTACTCTCTCCTGGCTGGAGCTTGGAGGCCAAATCCCCTGTCCCAGTCAAAGGAGTTGGGAATAGTTATGTTTGGGTGAAACCCAGGCCTATAGATTTTGTTTTAGGGTTGTGGAAGGCAGCAACCTTGGTTAGAACAACTCCTGTTTGAGCATAGCAGAATGTCAGCGACTACTTCCAGAAAGAAGAAGGCCTGGAGACTCTACATTGAGTATAGGCTAAAAAGAAACCATGAATATGACAGGAGATTCCAGGCAGATACAATGAGACTCTCCTCAGGATGTCAGCTCACTCACCCCTCAAGCAGTGTGATGTACTTATGGGGAATAAGTCCCTGCACGCCAGCATGCTCCCCTCGCCACCAGTCACTTGATGCCCGAGCATACAGCCGCAGTACATCGCCCCGCTGGAAGGTCAGCTCCTGGGCAGTGCGGCCAGTATAGGCAAAGCAGGCCACAGCCTCCACAACTCCTTCTGCTTCTGTCAGGAAGAAATGGTCAGGCTGAGGGTAAAGTAAAGGATGGGGCAGAGCCTCCCTGCTCGATCCCTCCTCACCATCCTCCTGAGCTGTGGTCCCAGCTTCCAACTCCAGCTCCGGCTCCCCAGCAAGGCTATCCAACTGGCCATCCCTGATGTTTCAAGCAGAGTAAGGCAGGTTTCCCTCCACTAGATTCCCTCTCCCCCAATAAGCCTCCAAAGCATACCTCAGGCAGCTGGCAGAAGGTGGTGCCATGCACTTCTCATAGATGGGGCCTGGCAGCATGGCCAGGGATGGGAAAACTTGTGCTGGCTGCAGGATAAGAGTCTGTACCAACTGGTTCACCCGGCCCTGCAAGGCTACAGGGTCCTGCCCAGCAGGCACAGGCAACAATGTGGGTCCGAAGCATACAGCCAGGTTGTAGGAGTCCATCATGTTCTCATCGCTGTACTGGGCCAGGCTGGGGAAATATGCAGGTCACAGGCAGGGAGCTATAGCACTAGTGACCCCCTCCAACCCCAAGAGCCAACTGGCTCCCCAGAAGTACTCACTGGTTGAGGAAGGTGAAGAGATATCGCAGAACCACTAGTACGGATCTGGGCAGTCTGGACAGCAGATGGCTCACAGGCTGTATGCGCTCTCCCACAGCCTCCAGTTCTGTGGCCAAGGCAGCCCAAG
Source organism: Microtus ochrogaster (assembly GCF_000317375.1). Classification (NCBI taxonomy): domain Eukaryota; kingdom Metazoa; phylum Chordata; class Mammalia; order Rodentia; family Cricetidae; genus Microtus; species Microtus ochrogaster. Next base: position 70,997 of record NW_004949227.1, on the reverse strand, counting down.
TAAACTTGTATCCATTAGCATTAGTGGGTGCCCTCCTACCCATCTGGCCTCAGGCCTTACCTGCTGAAGCCAGCAGCTCATTAAACATGTCCAAAGGGAAGAGTGGGGGCTCCAGGCTCCGAAAGTACAGTTTCAGCACCCCAGCCACTGAGTCTAGGTCATGAGCAGTACAACCTTCCACCAGAGGGTCCTCCCCTGTGGAGGGTAACATGGTAAAATGAGGTTACTTGTGCCTACTGAAGCCACTGCCAAACTTATCTATTGGTCCTCACCTCTTTCAGCCGGGCGGTGGTGGCGCACGCCTTTAATCCCAGCACTTGGGAGGCAGAGGCAGGAGGATCTCTATGAGTTCGAGACCAGCCTGGTCTACAAGAGCTAGTTCCAGGACAGGCTCCAAAACCACAGAGAAACCC
>NW_004949227.1:66523-70484 GCF_000317375.1 Microtus ochrogaster | reverse complement strand
AAAAAAAAAAAAAAAAAAAAAAAAAAAAAAAAAAAATATATGGTCCTCACCTCTTTCAAAAGCATCTCGGATCTCAGAGATACGGGCCTGGGCACCTGATACCCGGAAGATGCCTTCATGCTGCAGACCTGTGAAGGATAAGGAGCTGACAGGCAGAATCCCCTCTCCCACAAATTCCCAGTGCCAGGGTGACAGAAGATAGCCTATACTTACCATTGAGATTAATGAACCGGATACAGCTCTCCACCACAAGGGGCACAGGTTGACCTGAGCTCTGGTAACAGAGAACACATTTATTTTACTAGGACACAGCAAGTTCCCTGGCCAATCTATCACTTTTCTCTTAATAGTGTTATAGTGGAGTTTATTGGAATCTCTGTGAAGAAATTGATTCGCTGGTGCCATATAAGTGGCACTTTACCTTTTATTTACAAATAGTTGCAAGTATAATAAGGCAATCAAAATTTAGATGGTGATCTGCAGTCAAAGAACACTCCAGAACTTATATCTGCTCATTTAAATGGTCTGATTCTTATGGATGCTCTAGGTACATAATGGGATGGTTGTAAATGATGCTGTTATTTTTCCTCCCTTCCCTTTGACTCAATACTTCATTAATCCCAGGTTGGCCTAATGCTTGCTATATAGCTAAGGCTAGCCTTGATCTCCTGATCCTCCTGCCTCTGCCCATTAAGTGCTAGGATTATGGGCTACACCACAACACCTGGCTCTTTCAGATCTCTCCTGCATTTTTTCTGTTTAGAATTGTCAAGGTCATATAGGCCAGAAGTATGACCTATAAGTATCTTGTGCTGATCCTAACCACAGGATAGAATCCTCAACACCTTATCCCTAAAAATGTTACAGTCCCAGGTTTTCTTTTTTTCTCTTTTAAGTATGTATTTAATTTTTAAAAACTTTATGTGCATTGGTGTCTGCCCACATTTATATCTGTGTGAAGGTGTCAGGTCCCCTGGAAGTGGAATTACAGACAGTTCTGAGCTGCCATGTGAGTGCTGGAGAATTGAACCTGGAATGCTCTGGAAGGCCAGTCAGTGCTCTTACCCACTAAGCTATCTCTCCAGCTCCTAGAGCCCCAGGTTTTCTGAGTTCCTTAAGAGTTCCTTTAGACCAGCCTGGTCGATAAGAGCTAGTTCCAGGACAGGCTCCAAAACTACAGAGAAACCTTGTCTGGAAAATCCTAAAAAAAAAAAAAGAAAAGAAAAAAAGAGTTCCTTTAGAGGGCTAGAGAGATGGCCCAGAGGTTAAGAGCACTGACTGCTCTTCCAGAGGACCCATGTTCAATTCCCAGCACCATATGGCCGCTCACAACTGTCTGTAACTCCTGCTCCAGGGGATCTGACAACTTTACACCAATGCACATAAAGTTAAATAAATCATAATAAATTATTTAAAAAAAAGAGTTCCCTTTAATGCTGGGTGGTGGTGGCACACGCCTTTAATCCCAGCACTCAGGAGGCAGAGACAGCAGAGACAGACAGATCCCTATGAGTTTGAGACCAGCCTGGTCTACAAGAGCTAGTTCCAGGATAGACTCCAAAGCTACAAAGAAACCCTGCCTCAAAAAACCAAAAAATAAAAATAAAAAAGTGACTCTGTCTCAAAAACCAAAAGTAAACAATAATAACAAAAATATAGTTTCCTTTAATTGTTACAGGTCACTAGGAAGCCCAGGGAGCCCTCAGCAGCACTGGCAAGTGGTGTGCATAGGTAGAGGCGCTTGAGCTACACCCAGGAAGGTTGGGACTAGAGAGCTCTGGGATTAGGCAGTTGCTTGGGCCACCAAGGCTGGCAAAAGACCAGAAGCAACAGGGATAGCCTTCAGTGGCTGGAGTGTGGGACAAAGCAAATACCTGGATAAACTTTTCCAGGTCGACTCCAAAGAGTTTCTGGTTATACTGGGAGGTAGGACGGGGATGGTGGCTCTTGTGGAATTTTCTTTCTGTGCACCGGGTCCTGAGAAGAATGGGAGCTGCCTCTTAGGGGAACACGCCATGGAGAAGCCTTCCCATCCCTAACCCAGCCAGGCCACAGGGTGCTGGCAGTAGAACTAGAGCTGGGGAGTAAGAATAGGGGAGATGGGGACCTCTAAATAGGCCTCATCAAGGACTCACCAAGATGTTTTTTGCTCTTCCTTATTACCTGGAAAGGAGAAAATATTGGTCTGTCTCTCAGGCTGAAGATCTTCAATTAACCCCAGAGAGAAGAGGCTTGGACTGAAAGCTCAGGATAGTCAAAGGACCAAGAGGTAGGAGAGAAGTCAGTACACCTATGCTGGGTTAGTTCCTGTATGCCAAACAACCTTTGGTCAGGAAAGAACATGGGCCAGGTTAGAGGGAGGACAGGGCAGCTTTGGGCCCTAGAAAGGGTGTGTCTGGAGCAGGATGTACCTCGTTGTATGGCCTCCTGCAGCTTTTCATGCTTGGCCTGCAGCTTGGCAAGCTTGCTCCGGCCACTCAGATAGTCCTGCAGCTTCTGGAAAACCCAAAGAAGAGTCCCTAGTTTGAACCCAACTCAGCCCCCTTTCCCTCTGCTGCCTTTTATGGCCTTGTCCTGCCTGTCCAGCCCCACCGTAAAGTAGAAGGTTTCTGTCTCCTGCTGCTGACTCCGTCTGCGGCCTGTCTGTCGGGTGCCTGGGTCTGAGCTTGTGGACTTGAGGGACTCAGTGGAAGGGCTGGCCTGCAGAGGGTCCAGCATGTCCCCATCCTCTGATGCCACCACCTCTAGCAGAGCCTGAAGTGTTGCCTTCAGTGTCTTATTCACCTGAAGGGAGAGTGCCAACGCAGTGAGAGAGGACAGCATGGGAAGAAAGAAGCCTAAATCCGCAGTAAGAGAAAAGGGAAGCTACTGCTAGGAAGGAACTGTCTGGGCAGCTGAAGCCGAGAGAAAGCTCTAAGGCCTGTCCCCACCCCAGGCGCATCCATTCATGCCTCTTCTGTTTCGAGGGTCTTTCGGTCCAGGAGACTCTGGATGTTTTGGGCTCTGGGCAAAATTTCATCCCGAAGTTCCATCTCAACCTGGATCTCAGCCACCTGAAGAAGGTAGTACCAGGGACTGAGGAGGACTAGGCCAGGGCACAGACCTCAAATGAGGAGTAAGAAGAGGCCTAAAGAAACAGGGTACATCTCTGTTGCTTGCCTCCAACTCCTGAGTGCTTAGGATGACAGGATGGCTACCATGCCAGGTTAATGGGGTGCTGGGGAGAGAACCAAAGGCTTCAAACATGCTAGATAGACACTTTACCAGTGGAGCTGCAGTCTCTGCCAAGGATATGACTTGTATCTTCAGTAAGTTTCAAATACCAATACAAAGGAATACATAATGTTTAAGTCATATGAAAAAAGGACACATGCTGCAGGATAGATGAACCTTGAGGAACAGAATGAGCCAGGCCTTACAAGACAAATGTTGTAGAAGCTGACTGCCGTGAGAGACCTTTACGTGTCAGTGTTGTAACCATGTTCACAGAGACAGCAGGATAGTGAGTTCTAGAAGCTGGAAGGAGAGCAATGGAGACCTAAATATTTAATAGGGGTAAATTCTGTTTAAGAAAATAAACAGTCTAGAAATAGACGGGGTAACAGTCACATAGCAGTGATGCTTCACATCACTGAACTTTGCACCTGGAAATTGCAGAAATAATGTTTTACCTTTTATCATTAAAAAACTTGCTGTTCACCCCAAGGTCCTGAGTTCAGTTTCCAGCACCCATGTTAGGTGGCTCACAACCACCTGTGCAGAGGCAGGTGAATCTCTGTGTTTGAGGTTAGGCTGATCTACAAAGCAAGTTCCAGAATAGCTAGTGCTGTTATATAGAGAAACCCTGTCTTGAAAAACCGAAGAAGAGAGAGAGAGGAAGAAAGGAAGGGAAGGAAAGAAGGAAGAAAGGGAGGGAAGAAATGGAAGGAAGGAGAGGAAGGAAGGAAGGAAGGAAGGAAGG
>NW_004949227.1:59671-66423 GCF_000317375.1 Microtus ochrogaster | reverse complement strand
TTGTCTCATCTAACGTTGATGTGATAGCATTTGTTTCATCATATATTGTTTTATTCTTAAATGCATTCATGAAAGAAACAAAAGAAAGAAGTGAAGGAGGGAAGAAATGGAAGGAAGGAGAGGAAGGAAGGAAGGAAGGAAGGAAGGAAGGAAGGGAGGAAGGGAGGGAGGAAGGGAGGAAGGAAGGAAGGGAAGGAAGGGAGGAAGGAAAAGAGGAAAGAACGGAGGATGCTGCACTCTATATTTCCTCACTAGTATCTATTATGAAATTTGTTGTTGTTGTCGTCATCAGTTTGTCTATTTGTAGACAGATTTTTACACTGAAACCCAAGCTGTGGGCTTCATTATGCAGCCTAGGCTAGCCTTAAACTTAGGGTAATCCTTCTGCCTTAGTTTCCCCAGTGCTAGGATAAAAGGCACGCATGGCTACAAAGAGTGTTCATTGTATAGTGTATGGACAGCCATGGTGAAGATCTGGATGCTGGGGCTGCCCTGTGTTTGAGGGCAGCCCCTCAGTGAACTGCCACAGCAAACTGTTCTAATGGGCCAGAGGCCACGGACTGAAGGGGTGAATTTCAGCATCCTAGAATTTCTTGTTTGTTTTGTTTTATGAAAGTGTAAATTATGTGACTGACCCACATTAGCATGAAGTCCAGAGAATGTAAAGCCCTTTGCAATCAGCTTGGGCTGTAAGGGTAGCAGGAGCAGGGGTGGAATAAACTGACCCTCACCTCATCACCTTCATGGGGCTGGTAGTCAAAATGTTCGGGGGAACAGAAGGCCATGGCATAAACCTCAAGCACCTTGGCCTTGTCCCCTGGAGGATCCAGAGCCTCCAGAGCCTCTTCCAGGCTGCCCAATCCCTGCATCTGGCAGGCCTGGGTGCGGTTCTCAGCAGCTGTGTAGCTCCGGATGGCCTGCCCCAGGGCCAAGTGGAAACCTGTATCACAGCACTGGGAAGAAGCAAGCAGATACTGTTGTGGGTCTGGAGCCAGAGCCAATGGTCCAAGTATTTAAGCTCTAATACCATGGCCCCATTTGCCTGCCCACACAGAACTTACATCCATGAGGTCCAAAATATCGTGTGAGTAGTAGTTGCTGACAGCAGCATTGACACTGGCCAGGCTGAGCAGGTACTCGTTTCGGGCCTTCGTGCACTTAAGTTTATGCTCCAAGAACTTGGCCTGACGCTGCTCAAGACACCAAAGCACATCAGGGCCACCCATTTGAGACCACTTGTTCCCATTCCCTCTGCCGAAAAGCATGACCAATGTGCCACAGGTTCCTTATGCTTAATACATCATGAACTTCTTAACACTGCCATATACCGTGGGGCAGTGATGGTGCATGCCTTTAATCCCAGCACTTGGGAGGCAGAGGCAGGTGGATCTCTGTGAGTTCGAGGCCAGCCTGGTCTACAAGAGCTAGTTCCAGGACAGGCTCCAAAGCTACAGAGAAACTCTGTCTTGAAAAACAAAACAAACAAACAAACAAACAAACAAAAACCCCAACAACAACAAAAAAACCAATGTCATACACCAATCCTTGGTGCACCCTCAGTTCTCAGCTCTACTGTGCACAGGGTTTCCCACTCAAGTCCCAGAACCTGTCTTGACTCCCTACCTTTTCTGTGGCTACTTTTGATCTTTTGGCAAGGGCTGATCTCCCCACCCCTACCCTTGTCTTGGTTTGAGTCCCTAACATGCCCCACTGTCATTCTCCAGAGAAGTGGAAGTGGGTCACCTGGAAACAGATGGCTAAGTAAAAGGCATTTGTATTCCAGCCCGTGACAGAGGTATGAGCTATGAAAATGTATGAGAAAGTCACGTAGGCTCCACATGGGGGTGGCACAAAACAAAAGCCATTGCCCTCAGTTCCACTTAGTTTGGAGCCTCTCCATCCTCTCCATGGGGTCTCCTTGAATGCTTCTCTCGGAATGGCACACAGTCCTTCACTCATCCTGAGTTCTTCTGCTCCTAAAATCTTAGAAGCTAGCTAGGAAAAAGTCCTCCAGGCTTAGAGCACTCCAGCTCTCTGCTCTGGCAGGGCTATGGGACAACATGCTTAGAACTAACGTGATAGAATCAGTCTGTCCTGACACTACAATTGTCTTTCCACATCCCAGAGCCATCAGGTCTGACCAGGAAGGAAGAATCTTGTTGGAGGACTAGAAAGTTCTTCCCCCACACTTTTTTTTTTTTTGCCCTGGGGACAGTCAAGAACTTGTAGGAACAAAGACCAGGGACCAGAGCTGGAGAGAGGGGGGCCCACAGCTTTCCAGGCCCACCTTCTCCACTAGTCGCCCTCCTTTCTTGAGAGAGCTCTTTCTGAGGGGCACTGTCTCAGTGGTGGTGACAGTAGTCGTGGTGCTGGCAGAAGCAGCCATCGTGGCGGGCAAGGCACTCCGGCCTGACCGCTTCTCCTCCTGCCGCTCAGCTTCCCGGAGTTTGGTCTCAGCATTCACGCTCTCCAAGTGGTATGCATGGTATGTCTTCTTGGTCTGCAGGGAAGCCCAGGTAAGGCAGCCCTGATGAAGGCCATGATCAGGAACAGTACCCCTCAGCCCCCCTGGGATTCAGATCTGAGGGTTGGGCCATTTCACCTAAGTATGTTATCATCTAATCACTCTGTCCCCAGAGCATAGAGCAGCCCATGCCTGCCCCCCTGCCCCCCGCCTCAGGTCATCCCTGAGCATCCATTCTCTTGAACCTGACTAGGAGATGCAATGGCTTGGGACTGTTCCTGCTTCCCCCTGATCAGCACACAGTGGGTCCTGCTTACTGTTTGGAGTTCTGAGACCACCTCCAGGAGTTTATCCTGCAGCTGCTGCACCAGGTCCTTACTCTAGAGATGAAGGGATATGTGTGTCTATAGCATTACCCTACTTAGTGCCTCCCACCATCCTGTGACAACCCATCCCACCTGAGATTGGGACAAGCCGACCTTGGGCTGCAACTTCCACCTGGCCTCCCATGCCTCTCAAGCAGATAGATCCCCATGAGCTTTGTTAGATCCTGAGGCCTTCCACAACTTGTGTGACTTTACCTTTTTGACTATGCGTCCCACATCCTCAGCAATATGACTCAGGCGCTGAGCCAGGGGCCCAGCCAGCACCTCGCCGAGGGTGGCACTTTCACGACTCTGTTGCCGCGTGTGCTCCAGCAACACCGCCCAGCAGTGCAAGGGTGACAGGAGAGTCGGCTCCTTCCTGTTGTAGCAGAGGAATACTCAGACCAGGGAGCTTAGGTCTCAGGCCCAGCAAGGCACTGCTGCCCGCGCGGTACCTACCGGAAGCTTTGCTGCTCCCGGCCGCTGCCCCCCAGGCGACCACTGCGGCTGGCAAAGCGTTCAGCCAACTTGTCCAGGCCCCGAGAGTACTCCAGCTCCACCTCTGCCCGGCGCCGCATAAACTCAGCTAGCTCCTGCAGCAAATCTCGCCGCAGCTCTCCCTGAAGCTCCAGGCAATGGAGCTGCTCACTCAACTGCCAGCGCATCCCTGCAAGGGGACCTCGGTTTAGGCCTGGTCAACATGCATGGCGTGAACCAACCAGACCAGCAAGTGGTAGGAGAGGCAAAGACAGACAGTCATTCTGTCCACACCAAAGGCTCCTTGGCACCCGACTGAACAAACTGGAACTAAGGACAGAAGAAAGTGTGCCCAGAAGCAAGGTACCCAGGCTCAGCAGCTCCTGTGCACTTGGGAAGGGCCCTGAGGCAGAAAACTCTGTGCTGTGGCTTCTGAACAGACACAAGAAGCTGCTCAGTGGCAGGACTGCTGTGGCACTCGGCCAGGCCTTCAGGGCCTTCAGGCCAGGTGAAACCAGTCCCATAGTAAGAAGGGCCATGGCCTAATGTTCCAGTCAAGGTTGAGGAGTGAAGGGACTGGCCTAAGTTTTTTGTCTGTTGTTTTCTTTTCTTTTCCTTTTTTCTTTTTTGTTTGTTTTTTAAGACAATGTTTCTCTGTAGGTTTGGAGCCTGTCCTGTAGTTTGTTCTGAACTCCCAGAGATTCACCTGTCTCTGTCTCCCGAGTGCTAGGACTAAAGGCATGTGCCATCACTGCCTGGCTTCTGTTTGTTGTTTTCTACTGGAAGTTACCCACCCCAGGGTTTTTTCCTCTGTTCTACAGGGACTCATAGCTGAGGGCCCCACACCACCACTGGCCTTTTGACATCTTATCTCTGGCTTGATTTAGCAATACTTCTTCCCTCACCCATATCTCAAGCAAAAACTGCCTGTCCTGCAAGCTGATAGCAACACTATGCCCCACGCCCCCACACCAAAGACCCAGATGAGCACCTCAACCCACACACCATTACATCAAACACAAAAAAACACTTTCTTGGCTTCCAGGAAGCAGCATGTCCACAGATAGGTCTTCAGCCATATCTTCAGAGCAGAACACTAATTGACTTCTTCATTTAGTAGAATGGTGACTTCACATCTATTTCATTCCAGGCATATTCAAGACACAGTGCCTGCTACTCTGGAGCTGGGACCATAGCGGGGGGACAGAGCCATGGTAGAATGACAAGGAACAATGATGGGAGCTTATAAAATGCACACACAGGCCAAGTATCGTGGTAATCCTAATATTTAAGAAGTAGAAACAGGAATATCCAAAATGCAAGATCATCTTTGGCTACACTGTGAGTTTGAGACTTGCCCAGGTTATAGGAGACACTGCCTTTAAAAAAGTATACAAAAAGCTACAGGAAGCCAGGCAATGGTGACATATGCCTTTAATCCCAGCACACAGGAGGCAGAGACAGGTGAATCTCTGTGTGTTCGAGGCCAGTCTGGTCTACAGAACAAGTTTGAGGATAGCCAGAGTTGTTACACAGAGACACCCTGTCTTGAAAAACAAACAAACAAAAAGCAAGGGGGAGGAATCTGGGAGGAGGGGATGGAAACAGATGACCAAAAGCTTGTGGTCCAGGATTCCAACAAGATGCCCAGGGAGAGATAAGCCAGGGGGTAGAGCCCTGTGGACTCATTTCATTTTCAGGGTCCCTATGGCTACTGTGTAGAGCCCAAGGGGCAGTTACTATATTTGTCTAAGAAAAAGATGGTGGGTATTGGAACCAGGAAGCCAGTCTGAAAGGCAAGCCTTGGGGTAGCTATTCAAAAGAAAGTCAATATGAAGAGATCAGAATGGGTGAACTGTCTTGACAGTGACTTTCCTGGGACTATGAGATGAAAGGCCTCCTTAGGTATCTCCTGCCCAGAAGTCCCCATCTCCCCTTCTGAGTTCCTTTCTCGGTATGTCTCCTGCCTGTTCTCAGACTCCACTCTGTGGTGGGACTGACTTCTTTCCCTTAGTCCAGGGGCTCCAGATCCACCTGCTTGCATGACCTACTTATCAGCCTTCTATCCCACCAACTGGACTCTCTTAGGGGTGGGCTTTGGGGCATACCCTTAACCTGGTCACTGTAATTGCTAAATTTCCACTAAGGGCACAAGTTAGGCAGAAGGAAGCTGGTGTGTGTGTGTGTGTATGTGTATGTAAACTCCCAACATTGAAGTCAAAGCAAAGCCCACAGTACCAAGTATCACTGTCACCAGCCTCATGTGGCTGAAGTGGTATGTGCCAGCTACTCATTAGAATGAGTGGTAATGCTGCTGACTTCAATCAGGGGAGTCTCCACTAAATAAGACTAAAAGGGTTTGAAGAATGGCAATTTAAGTTCATAACAAGAAGGGTCTCAAGAATATCCAGCATACCCTTCCTTGTAGGCTGCCCTGCTTTCCAAAAGGGATGTGTTATCCAAGGAGGGACCTATTCTAGCTACACAGTGCCAAGTGCACCACAATATTGTGTGGGTTCTCTACCAGTAGCAATAGCACTTCCTGTTCTGAACATGCACACCAGCCAGTGTCAGGGAGCTATAGATTGCAAGTCAATTGCATCTGAGGTCCACATTGGGCAGAAAACTGCTGCCTGAAGTCTCCAGGTTGATTTCAGCTCAAAGAAGCCTGATCTCCTACCAAACTAGCTCTGGTCCTTGTCTAACCCCAGTGTACTCTTGGCACCTTGGCTGTCCTTTGCAGTGCCTATCATCATACATGAAATCAGCAGTGTGCAATTTTTCTCTCCTCAGGCCTGTGAACCACCAAGAAGGACTGCTTCTCTTCTATACAATAAGGCATTTCCAGAGTCTAGAGCAAAACAGGTGTGTTAAAAAAAAATCTGGTAGCACAAACTTGTCATCCCAGCCCTGGAACGTTGTGGAAGAGGATGCTGCAAGTTACAGGCCAGCTTGAGTAAAATAATGAGTTCAAGACTAGCCTGGGCTACATACCCAAGCACCAATCCCACCCACCCAAACAAAGAACAGCTGACAAAAAGAAGTGAGAAATCCTGCATATTTGAATTGCAAAGCTGGGACCCAGGCCCCTCCAGCACTTCCTGTGAGCCAGGCATTCACTCTCACTTCTGCTGACCAGTAGAGCAGAATAGATGGCCTCTAAACCACGACTTTGCTGACCTGTCAGAATTTAAAGTGTGAACACAGTGCCTCTGTTCTAGCATTGTTGGAAGACCTTTTTTCTTTTTTTGAGGGAGGGGCAAGGGAAAAAAAAGCCACAAAAAACCGGACACGTTGAATGAGCAAGGGCCATCTTAAAGACAGTGGTACCGAACTCCAGTTTCTTAGTTGGAACTAACTGATCTGTGTTTGCTGATTGAAGTGATTGAAGACTTTTTAAGGTCCTTGGGCGTCACAATTTTTATTGTTGTTCTTTGGTTTATTTG
>NW_004949227.1:41511-58891 GCF_000317375.1 Microtus ochrogaster | reverse complement strand
AAACAGGTTGGGAAACTCCAAGTGTTATTTCATTCCTCTTTTTGGGAGCTGTTGTATGTGGCAGTGCTTCTCTGAGCTTGTATCCACAATAGATAAAATATAGAACCATTGAGAGTGGTAATGGGAGTCAGGATATCTGGAAACAACAAGAAACTGGGGGTGGGGGCAGGAGGTTATATGCTGCCTCTTTTCCTGTGCGAGTTACCTACCACACCCTGAAGAAATGAAGCTGTCAGCTAAGAAGTTACAACGCTCATTTGCATGTGATTTGCATCAATTGCAGAATCCAGAGATCTAATATCCTAAGGTTATAAAGTCAGTCCGGCTGGACTTCTCTAATCCGCAGGCTTCCAGCCTGACCCAGGCTCAAAAACCCTAACCTGCAAGCTACTTCAGAGTTAAAGGAAGGCAAAGTCGTTAAAGCTTCACGGATTCTAGTGATGTTGAATGAGGTGTCAGGCCACCAGCAAAATCAAGGTGGCCCAAAACACTCCAGCTATAAAGCCACCCTCTCAGTCTGCCCTTCCCTCAGGCTACCAGTCGTTGCTGCCCGAGTGAGCAGCAGGCGACCCAAGTTGAGTAGAGAGGACAGAGGGAGGGCATGGGCAGGCAGTTGAGGCCAAAGAGGCTCCAAAAAGCAGGGCCTGGGCTCCCTCCTCCACCCTGTTCCGGGGATGTCTGAAGATCAGCAGCAGACACTCGGGGTCTCCACAGTATACCAGGCCCAAAGTGCCCTCTCACCTTTGACTTGTGCCTCATACTCAGCCTGCAGCCCCCGGTCCCGCCGCAGCTTCCCGTGCGCCGCCATGGTCGAGGGCTGATCGCACCTTCAAGTCCCGATGCTCCCACGCTGCAGCAAGGCAAGACCGCCGAGCACAGGGACCAGGGGCGCCAAAACCAGCACCCTCCATCAGCTACGCCCCGCCCCGCCCCGCCCCCAGCAGGTCCCCCGGAGGGGCGGGGCGACCTAGACCAAGAGCTGCCTGCTGCTCTGGTGGGCCTCAGAAGGACAAGGCGCCCCTTCCCACGTGTACAGCTCTTGAGACAGGCTGCCTTCTTCCTCCCTCTGCTCGTCTACCTAGATCACCTTGAGCCCTAAGACTCAGCATAAAGCAGCCAATGCAAGAGAGCCCCAACATGCCTGGTGCTGTTCCTCACTATCTACAGAAAGCTTTATGTGGTTTTCAGTGTCAGACCACATCCCTAAGGCCACTGGCCCTCAATACCAGTGGACAATGGCGCCATAGCTTCTCCAAGCCCAAGACTGCCTCCCCGGACATCAGATGCCACCCTCCTTCGTGGAGTCACAGTTTTGAGTGAGGCCTAAGGGAGTCCTGACAGCTGATGGGAAGTTCCCCAGAGGACTGCAGGCCTGTGTTCCCTCTGGGCCCCCTGAGGGGGAGGGAGCAGGGTTCAGCTACAGTTCCCTTTCTACTCAGCCCCAAAGGAAAGAACTAGCCTCATTTCCCCATAGGTAGTTACCACTTCCTGCTGCCGGAAGAGACTTTGTCTTTTTTCCCTTCTGTGTTGCGCCTATAGGAACCTATATGGGTGGGGGCTATGAGACAGCCTGAGAGCAACTCCTTTTGCCTCCTTTCTTCAGGGATAATGGGGCTTTGCTCCACCCCCCCACCAACTCTAAGTCACAGGGCAAGACCTACTCATCAGTTTGTGATGTTTTGTTTTGTTGAGATAGGGCCTTACTCTGCAGCCCTGCCTGACCTGGTACTCTTTATGCAATTCAGGCTGGCCTCAAACTTGAGGCAATCTTTCTGCCTCTGCCCCAAGTGCGAGGATTACAGCTGTGCACAATCACACCAGGCTGTTGAGAAGGCAGGAGACAGGTGACAAGCCACCGGCCCACCTGTCTCTAGCTGGAGAGAAAGCCCTGGGGTATACAGATGATGAAAGACAAGCAAGGTACTAAAATCCAAAAGGAGTCTGGACCTGTATGGCAAAGTGCATGTGAGCACGTGTGACACTGACCCGGAGATCTGGTAGGATAGGGAGACTATTCTGGTCCTTCAGTTGTGTGTAATCAATTCTCTTGGCCAGAAAGAATACTTACTCCCTTGATTCTTGGTCTCTACTCACTCTCAGTACCCAAGCCCTTCTCTAAGATGCTGCTAGGTGCTAAAAGACCCTTGAAGAAAAGGTGTGGAGGCTAGTTAGATGTTGATTTACTCCAACAGTGCCCCCTACTAAGGGAAACCAGGCACCCATGACCTTATTTGTTAAAGCAACCCACCTTGCCTGGTTTTCATTCTATCTGAACCTTAACTAATCCTCAGAAGTCCTTCATCCACCCAGGGCCCAGCCAGGGCAGAATTCAGGAATCAGGCACATAAGAAATAGCTACTGAACGGGCCTTCAAATGCTCTCAAGTCCTAACTCCAGGAATCTGAATGGTGCCTCCATTCAGTCCCTTTGCATAAAAATGAGTGAAAAGCAAAACAGAAAACTTGAGTGATTGCCCTGGTTCTGAGGATACTTGTTTGGCATGTTTTTTTTTTTTGTTTTGTTTTGTTTTTTTGTTTTTTCGAGACAGGGTTTCTCTGTGGCTTTGGAGCCTGTCCTAGAACTAACTTTGTAGACCAGGCTGGTCTCGAACTCACAGAGATCCGCCTGCCTCTGCCTCCCGAGTGCTGGGATTAAAGGCGTGCGCCACCACTGCCCGGCTTGTTTGGCATCTGAAGCCATGAGTAAAGTAGCTTTTTGTATTGTTTGCTCCTGTTCTCCCCCCCCCCACTTTTTCTGAGACAGGGTCTTACTATATAGCCCTGGCTGTCCTAGAACTCAGTATGTAGAACATGCTGGCTTTGAACTCACAGGAATTAGCCTGAGTCTGCCACCTGAATGCTAGGATTAAAGGCATATGCCAGCACGTCTGGCCTGTTCCTTTCTGACTTTAAAAAAATATTATTAGAGGGCTGGAGAGATGGCTCAGTGGTTAAGAGCCCTGACTGTTCTTCCAGAGGACCTGAGTTCAATTTCCAGCAACCACATGGTGGCTCGCAACCATCTGTAATGAGATCTGGTGCCCTCTTCTGGCCTGCAGGCATACACGGAGGCAAAATGTTATATACATAATAAATAAATATTTTAAAAAATATATTAGATTTATATTAATTTAATTTCATGTGTTTTGCTTTTATGTGTGCATGTACGTGTAATTTGTGTGTGTGTGTTTGGTATCCATAGAGACCAGAAGAAGGTTTCAGATCCTAAATACTGGAATTACAGATGATTGTGAACCTCTATGTGTGTGCTGAGAATTGAACTTGCATCCTCTGTAACATGCTCTTAACCACTGAACCTTCTCCTCAGCTCCCTTCTTGAGCTTTTTTAGACAAGGTCTCATTCAGTTGCTCTAGTCAGACTGGAACTTGCTATGTAGACTAGGTTGGCCTTGAATTCATGAGATCTGCTTGCTTCTGACTCCCAGTGCTGAGACTAAAGGCATGCACCACCACCTCACCTGGCTAGCTCCTGCTTTAAGAATCCAAAAGCCTGCTGGGGAAGCTGAGAGTTTTGGCTCAGAGGTAAACCAGGGTTGCACGGTGACTTCCAGGCCAGCGTAAGCTACAGAGTGAGACCCTGTCTTAAAAATTAGATAAGCTGGGCAAGGTGATGCTCACCTAGAGGCAGAGATCAAGACTACATATGGAGACTCTGTCAAAACAAACAAAAACAAAACCCAATAAGACAGGCAATGGCGATGGTTCCAAGTGGTTAAGAGCTCTTCCAGAGGGCAGAGTTCTTAGAATCCAAAGGCAGCTCACAACTACGTAATACTTCACTTCTAGAGGATCTAATGCCCACTTCTGTACTCTGAGGGAACCCGCACACACACATGTAGACACAAAAGGAGAACTAGATATTTTTGTTTTGTTTTCAAGACAGGGTTTCTCTGTGTAGCTTTTGAGTCTGTCCTAGAACCCGCTCTGTAGACCAGGGTGGCCTGCCTCTGTTTCCCGAGTGCTGGGATTAAAGGCATCTGCCACCACTGCCCAGAGAACTAAATTTTTATTTTTATTTTTTTTTTTGGTTTTTCAAGACAGGGTTTCTCTGTGGCTTTGGAGCCTGTCCTGGAACTAGCTCTTGTAGACCAGGCTGGTCTCGAACTCACAAAGATCCGCCTGCCTCTGCCTCCCAAGTGCTGGGATTAAAGGCGTGCGCCACCACCGCCCGGCTGAGAACTAAATTTTTAAAAGGAGCTAGATTTACAGGATTATTTATGACAGAGTCTCACTATGCAGGACAGTCAGGCATCCGACTGTTTATATTCAACATGACATCATAATGGTTAATATATTTGACTTTATGCACTTATCAGAATCAATAGAAAAATTAAAATTAAAACAGCCAGAGCTGCCAGAACCACCTGGCACACACCTTTAATCCCAGCGCTCAGGTCCAGAGTGAGTTCCAGGACAGCCAGGGCTACATAGAGAAACCCTGCCTCAGAAAAACAAAACTAAAAACAAAAAAATGAGAGCGAGGAGAGAGTGCGCGAGGGAGGGAGGAAGAGAGAACCCTGTCTCAAAAAACAACAAAACCACAAAGAAACCCAACAACCCCCCCCCCCAAAAAAAAAAACACAGAGCTACAGAGCTGCCTGCCTCTGTCTCCGGAGTGTTGCTAGACCTTTTTATTTTATTTTTAAGGATTTTTATCTTACGTGCACTGAAATTTTGCCTGCATATATATATCTGTGTGCGTGAGGATGTCGGAACCCCTGGAATTGCCTGCATATATATCTGTGTGCGTGAGGATGTCAGATCCCCTGGAATTGCCTGCATATATATCTGTGTGCGTGAGGATGTCAGATCCTCTGGAATTGGAGTTACAGACAATTGTGAGCTGCCATGTGGGTGCTGGTAATCGAACCTGGGTTATCTGGAAGAGCAACAAGTGCTCTTAACCACTGAACCATCTCTCCAGTTCCGCAAGACCTTTTTAAGGACGTGGAAGACTGTACACTTGGTCCTGATCACATGACTGATGTGATCAGACTGGTTGGCTACTGGGGACAGAGGTAAATGAGACTAACCCTAAGGACAGCGGGGGCTCCGGAGAGAAAAAAATATTAGGCAGTGAGGGTACATCCTGGAGAAGCGTCCCTGGAGCCAGCCCCAGCCACCCCACAATCTACCTTCCAGCCTCAGCTCACAAGGCACTTAAACCGGCACTTCCAAGAGACAGATGCTGCTGAAGCAGGGGAAGTGCTAGGCCACCAAAGCCTAGTGGGCCTGCGGTTTCAACCCCCCACCCCCACCCCACACCTCACTCCAGATTCTACCTCCACCCAGGAAACCTAACCGACTAGGGGCGGAGCGAACAGAAGAGCTTCAGCTGGCCACCAGTGACACCCAAGAGGGTGGGCCTCCTCAAGCGCCTTCAGAAAAAGCTCCGCGAGCTCCCTCTTGCCAACTATAGGGCGCAGGCGAGGCAGTGCGTACCTCCGCCCGTTCTGCCAGGCGGCGTTTATTCTGGCGCTGTAGAACCACTCAGAGTCTGGGAACTAACAAGGTCACCGGTTTGTGAACCGGAAGATAAAAATGACGTGAGCACGCTAGGCGGGACGAGCCGTTGACTCGACTCGTACAAAGGGAAGTACGTATTTATGGCCAATCAGAACGCAATTTCGCTTAACGTAGCGAAGGGGCGGGGGAGCAGCATGCGCAGGCGTAATTTTCCAGCCGCTTTCTCGGTTTCTAATGGATAATTTCCACAACCAAAGAACTAAGGTCCAGGACAAATCATTCAACCTATCGATGGACCGCTGTGCCACTTGCGGGAGCGGGGAAATTGTTAGTATAGTGACAGCTCAGATGTCAGGTGTAGAAGCCAGAAAGCACTTTTAGGAGAGAATGTTTTGACAAAGCGTTTGAGAATCAGGTGAACTCACTTTTTGCTTTTTTAGCTTAAAAAAACAAAAATGACAGGAGTGGTGGCTCACACCTGGAATCTCAGCACTTGGAACACTAAAACGAAAGGATTAGGATTTAGGCCAAACTTGGTTACACAGTAAATTCGTTCACAGCCACCCTAAAATACTTGAGACCCCGTGAAAGAAAAGAGGGGAAGAGCAGGGTAGTGATGGTACACGGTCTTTCATCCCAGCACTCGAGGCAGAGGTAGGCAGATCTTTGAGTTTGAGGCCAGCCTAGGCTACAAAGGGAGTTCCAGGTCTATCAGAACAACTGTTACAGAGAAACTCTGTAACAAAGCAAAAGGGGGGGGGTAAAAGAAAGACATGAGGGTTTATATTCAATACAAAACTATAATAAATCGCTGTGTTTGATTTTTTTGCAATTACCAGAAGTCACAGAAATGTTATAAGACATTGGGGTAACAGTGCACAGAACTGTCTCAGCATAGCAACAAAACAAATAACGGAGGACAGCTGACCGGGATGGCTCACACTTGTAATCCCAGTACTTTGGAGCCCGAGGCAGGAGGATTACCACAAGTTTGAGGCAAGTTGGACTACATAAAGAGTTCCAAGCCAGTATTGGCTAAGGAGATCCTATCTCAAAAAAAGATGAATAGACGCTGGGCTGTGGTGGCACATGCCTTTAATCCCAGCACTCAGGAGGCAAAGGCAGGAGTTTGAGAACTGGTCTACAGAACAGGTTGCAGAACAGCAAGGGTCACACAGAGAAACCCTGTTTCAAACTCACCCCCCCAAAAAAATTGTTATTTTGAATAAACAAAATAAAGGAAATAAACCTGATCATGGTGAATGTCAGTATGCAAAGAACACCTTAGAGGACCAGGCCTTTGAGGCCAACAGTTAGGGCTAGGAATGTGGTTCGGTTGCTAGAGTGCTTGCCTAACATCCAAGAGGTCCCGAGTTAGGTCTCCAGCACTGTATAAACTGGGTGTGGTGGCAGCAAAGACCCAGCCTCTCTAAAAAAAATGTATTAATGTGACTGAACTGACAGGACTTAATGACTGTTGGGACGGTATGGAGGAAAGAATCAGGGACAATGAAGAAGGAAAAGCCCAAGCAACTGGGTAGCTAAATAGGCCAGGGTCCAGCTAGGACATCTCCAGGTAAGTGAAAGATAAGCAGTTGGCGTTTGGGATTTACAAGGTATGAACCGGAGCTGCTGCAGGTGAGAGCAAGTATGACTGGGGAAAGGGCTCAGAGCGGGACATAAGAGGACGAAGCAAAGAGTATCAAGGTGGAAAAGTTGCCTCTGAAACGCGAGGCTCACTAGAAAACCCCAAGAAATCATTTACTCTAACCCTAGAAAATTAGGAAGGCAGTGAGGCCTGCTGGCCAGGAAGGTGACAGGAGAATAGGGCACCTAAGCCAGTGTATCTGTCGACCCAACTCAGTTGCTGAAGGTGGCCACATTCTCCCAATCTGTTTGACTTGTGAGTTCAGTAGGCTCTGTCTGGGTTGTTAAGATGATATCCCTGCCATCAAAGAACTGGAAAGAAGCACAGCCCTAGTATGCACATTCATAAATTCCCCAAGGGTGACATTTATTGTAAAAGCACATGGGAGGAGGCTTGCACCAGGTGGGGGCTGGCTCTAGGAGGCAGAGTCAGAGGCCTCTGAGCTGTCTTTGACATCTGTGCTCTCTGTGGTCTCGCTGACCTCGCTGAGGTCCTTGCTGTCCCCACCACTATCCTCAGCAGTCAGGCCCTTCTCCTCACGACAGGCCTCTCCCGAGCTCAGAAGCACGCTGCCTTTGCTCTCCGCCTTGTTCTCCATGGCCGCCAGCACCACGTGCCTGCCCTTTTCCTTCAGCTCCAGATGCCGCCTCAGCTGCCGCCGGGAGCCCAGAGGGAAGCGGGTGGAAAGAGACAGGGCCTAAGTCTCCAGACAGGAGACAAGAGGAGCCAGGCCCTGGGGCTGGCTGGGGGAAGGGACACAGTGAGAAGTGGTAGGGCCACACAGGAAATAGGACTGGGTAGAGATGCAGTTCAATCCTAGCTCTCTGCTCCTAAGCCTGTTTGCTTATTTGTAAAATGACAAGGGTCCTGCTGCCCTCAAATGGACTTCTGGGGAGCTCCCAAGCACAGTATTGCCCCCATTAATTGCTCTATACCCAGGAGGCTTGGTCAGGGACCCTTTCTCCCCAGCCCAGTTTGGTCTTAGAACTGAGCAGGCTCCTTACCCTAGTAGTCCCAATCCCTTTGCAGACAAAAATCTCTTCCTACTGTCTCCTCTTCCATCAACCTCCGGGCTTCTTCCCTGAAGAGCATCCCATGGCCTCCTCTATAGTCAACCAAGGCCATGCCTCTACTTATCAGTTTCCGAAGTGAGGGAAAGAGGGACTCTGACTCCTAGCTCCATAGCTACAAGGGCTGACACTCAACCTTGGCCTTGCCTCGAGCCACCAATGCCCCCTGACTCACAGGTTTTTCCCAAGTACTAAATCCCCTCGACTGCTGGAACTGCTGGCCTGATTTGGCTGAACTCTTACCTCATCAGCCATCTGCGTAAGGTCCCGCTTCATTGCATATGCATCTTCTCCATCTGCATAGTATTTGGGCTCCACTTCACTGATTCTGAGGGTAGGATGAAGACACACACCTGGGGGCAAATTCTCTGGTTCTTAGGCTACTAGGGTGGGTGTATCTGGGAGAGAGGGGGTGTGTGCGTAAAGCAAAAGGCCAGCCTGAATGGATTCTTTTCCAACAGCCTGATGGCTTTCTCTGCTCTCCCCACCGAAGCCAAGAATCACAAGTAGCATCCAGGATACTTCCCATCCCTGGACTTGCCACTACTTTGTCCCTAGCTTCACTAGCAATGACTTGTGTCTTTCTGAGTTGAAGTCCTCAATTCTGCCTCCTCCTTCCTCTCTCTGATCTGCTTGCTTCCTGTCATTTACTGAACATACAGCTGATTCCTCTGCTAGGAAAGAGAGACACTGTACCTGCATGTAGGTGGTCATCACAGACTTACTGCTGAAGGGAGATGTGTGTGCACACTTAAGTAGCCCTGACAGTGGAAGGGAAGCCATTTGATGACCTAAGACATGAAGTCAAGAGAATTGGTGTGTGAACACATGCTCATGTGTTCATGTGGAGGCTAGAGGTATATGTTGGGTATCTTCCTTAATTGCTTCCCCCCTTTTTTTTTTTTTTGGTTTTTCGAGACAGGGTTTCTCTGTGGTTTTGGAGCCTGTCCTGGAACTAGCTCTTGTAGACCAGGCTGGTCTCGAACTCACAGAGATCCGCCTGCCTTTGCCTCCCGAGTGCTGGGATTAAAGGCGTGCGCCACCACCGCCCGGCTCTTATTTTTTTTTTTTTAATATAGGAACTCTTCACTGAATCTGGACTGTTCCCATTCAGCTAGGCTGGTTGGTTAGTGTACCCAGGAATTATCTTGTCTTAACCTCTGATTCTCTTGTCTTAACCTCCTCAGCACTAGGATAACACTGTATGTGGCTTTTATACATGGGTGCCTGAATACAAATTCAGGTTCTCATAACTAAGCTAACTCCTTAGCACCCCTATTTTGAGACAGGGTCTTGCTGTGTAGCTGGGACTGACCTGGAACTCCCTGTGCCAGGCTCCTAACCCACAGTCCCCCATCTTCCGAGTGCAGAGATTAAGAGGCATGTACTACCACACCTAGCTGGGAATTGCTAACTTAAGAGTGTTAAGTAGTTCTCACCAGAGCCATCCTTAACTTGGTCAAAGAGCCCTCCATGAATCTGGGTACTGAACCCAGAAAAGCCTGAAGGCCACTGCCCTGATCTCAAGGTCTCATCTTCGCTTTACCCCCTCAAAGCCTAGTGTGTGACTCAGTGGATCCTTCAATCAGTTCATCCCAGCCACTCTCTTCAACACTCATCTCATGAACATGAGCTGACATCAGTCATCAGAACATCCAGAGCTATCGGTCCCTCATTGCTTTTGCTCATGGCCCTTTTTCTCTGCCATCCCCTTTCATCTGCTCTCACCTGATGCTTCCTAGTACCAGTCGCTTCTCTGCCTTTGCTCATGCCCTAGCCTATCTCTCTTTACTCCTAGACCAACACTAAGAAGCCTTGTGTGTTCTTTACCCCACTGCCCTTCACCAGCCTCAATAGTACCAAGCCATCCTTCCTCTACCCAGCAAGATGCGTTGGGCCCCTTCTCTCCCACACACACAGAAAGCAGGAGCCTTCTCCATGTTCGCTTGTCAGTGAACAGCCAGCCACTGAATATATAGAAAGCCTCCTAGCAATGTCTGAAGTCCCTCCACCCCTTTCTCAGTCCACCTCAACCAAATGGATGGATCATCCCACTTAAAAAAAAATCTTGATCTACTTACTGAAAGTTGAGGGTGTTGGAATAGAGATGCAGGGCAGCCCGGTTACTGCAGAGGAATAAGGCACCACTGAACTTCACAAACTTGGCCAGGCATATTGGCCAGGTCCTGCCTTTCTTCCTGGTCCTCCTTCCCCACTAATGCTACCTCCCATCTTCTTCTGAAGGCAGTAAGCCCCAGTATCCCTACCAATTGGCTACCTCTTCCTCCCCACTCCCTAGTGTTGCCCCTTTCCCCAACTTGGCTTTCACCTCTTTCTGACATGCAGGGAGACATATTTGGCATTGAAGTTCTCTATCATGGCTCGAGAGGCCTGGTCCATCAGCTTCTGAGCCAGGCCAAGGCGCCGGTGGGAACGCTTCACAGCCTGAGAGAAGGATGGGTACAGAGGGACCTTGGAGGCTGCGTTGCACTACCTCCAGTCCACCTCTGCCAAACCCTCACAGCTCTACTCACCAGTGAGGTGATATGTCCATGGGGCACGTCATCTGGGTCCTCTTCCCTAGAGGAGAAAGTTAGAAAGGAGCCTGGTACAGGTGTAGTCTATCTGGGACACCTGTGCACAGCAAGCGTGCAATTTGTGGAGGATTCTACAGCACCCCAGATCCAGGTAGAGGAGAACTAGGAACTTCTCAATCAGAATAAAGCCCCACGCTACACCCTCCAGATATGTACAGTGTTAACAGAGCATTGCCCTGAGATTGACCCCCCAAAAATGTCAGCTGCCAAGCCACAAGAAGAGCAGTGCTGGGGCTGGAGAAATGGTTCAGTGGTTAAGAGCACTGACTGCTCTTCTAGAGGACCCAGGTTCAATTCTCCAGCACCCACATGGCAGCTCACAACTGTCTGACTTCTATTCCTGGGATTCAGTGCCCTCAGACAGACATACCTGCAGGCAAAACACCAATGGACATAAAATAAAAATAACTAAATTAAAAATCTTTAAAAAGAGAGTAGTGCTGAATGCAACACTCTGAAAAGGCGACCCCACTGTTGGAGGTTGTGGGAAGATGGACTACTCTGAAGATGGACAGACACTCTTCAATTGTCCAACTCAGAGGGCATGCAACACAGAAGCACAACAATGAAAACATGAATCTAAACAAAATATGGGCTGGTTTCTCACTCCTACTAAGTGTCCCATACATGGTAGCGAGAGAACAAATGTGGAGGAAGGGTGCGTGGAAATACTCTGTACCTTCTGCTCAATTTTTCTGTCAACTTAAAGCTACCCTACAAGCAACCTGTTAATTAAAATAATAAAATTTACAGCAAGCTGGGCATAGTTAATCTCAGCATTAAGGAGGCTCAGCATGAAGACTGCCAAAAGTTTGAGACTAATCTGGGCAAAAGAGTGGGAACCCCTCATTCACCAGACATGGTTGGGGTTGACCTCCCATTCCCTTCTCCAAAGCTTTTCCCCAGCCCCTCAACAGCCAGTCGTAGCATTAGACTCTTTTCTTCCTCCTTGGTGACTCACATTTTGGCCAAGACGTACCCCACAATCTTCCCATTCTCATCCTCAGCAATGTAAGAGAGCTGGAGACAGAGAGGAAAAGGAAGTCAGGCAGAGCAGGCAACAGGCTAGAGCTCACTACCAAACTCCTGCTGTGTGTAGGATAGTGGGAAGCTGCAATGCAAGGAGCCCAGTTTCCATACTCCACACGTGTGCCCTCTCTTGGAAGAGCACAGGCACAGGTGGGAATCCCATCTCCAACCTGTGTCTAGCTTACAGTTCCTACATACACCTTTTCATTTGCCAGGCTTCCCCATCAGCCAGGGCCTCCCTGTGCCAAGAGATACTGCCCACTGCTTTTAGCCTACTGGGATCTATGTTTCACTACTGTTGCCCCTTACAAAACACAAAAGCTGCCCACCTGGGGCCAAGAGAGGCCATGATAGAAATAGTACTTCATCTGGTAGTTCTCGGGCAGGCAGAGGAGGTTGCAGTGCTGCATGTTCATCAGGTCCTCGGGCTGTGTAACAGCAGAACACGGTTAGTCCAAGACTGCAGTGACTAAGAGGGCCTCACACACGCGAGACTCCTGTTCTCTGTTAATCTCTGGGCCTCCCCTTTCCCCCGGTAAGGTCAGGGTTGTGACTGACTTTGCACAAGCCTGGTTTCTATGCGCCCTGCAAAAGATGCCAGTTTCAGGACTAAGCAGCAGTGCCTGGAGGTCGCGGAGCCCACTCTATGGAACCTTGACATCAGGCAAACTAGGGAGACTATAATCGCGAGATGTCTAAAGCAGGTTGCAGCAGCCTGAAGGTCCAGCGGCCGCAGACGTGTAGGGCCACAGCTCCCAGGTCCCTAGGTAGCATGCGCACGCGGTCACCCGGGAAGGTACCCATACAGTGGGGACAGGCTGGCTCCCCATCACCTCACCCTAGCATTGCGGATGTTCATCACGGCGGCGGAGCTCGCGGGTCCTTGCGGGTCGTGAACGCGCGCGCTCAGCGGCCACTCAGAAGCACCGCACGGACGAGAGTCCGGGGCTGGGGCCAGGCTCCCAGGGGGCCGGTGGCGGAAGGGGTGGGCCGCTATGAGCCACCTGCAGCGGAAATGCGCGGCTACGGGATCCGCCTCCAAACTGCAGTCAGTGAGCGCCCAGAGCCAATGGGCGCGGTAGAGGTGGCGCCTTTGAGTCCACGGCAGCGGGCAACGTGGGAAGTAGCTGTACCCTCCCGCGGGGCCCACAGAGGTGCACACACAAGCTGGTAGAGCAGGGTCAGATTTATTTCGAGCCTCCGCAGATGGGGTCAGCGGGTGAGGACACGACGGGGGTGGGCCCGAGGCGGTGGATCAGGGCTTCCAGAATCTGCTCACACATGGCCAGACACCGCGGCACGTGGAAGCAGCCTGTGAGGAGAATGGATGCCAGGGTTGGGAGAGCCCAGGCAGCTAGGTGTCACAAACCCTTGCAGCCTCGCCCCTCTCTCCGCTCACCTTTAAAAGGACCTCCCTTGATGTTGAGGGCCACCTTTCCCTCTCGGTTCAGATAGCCAAACCATTCTCCAAACTCAGGATCATGAAACTAGGATAAGGAAGGAGACAATGACAGCTAGTGTCTGGCAGGGCCCACCCGAATATCACTGGCTGAGGAAGGGGCCCTTGCTGCCTATTTGCACTGTTACCAGCAGAGTTCAGACAGCATGATCTCAGAAGAAAGCAGAGGATGGTAGGCAGTAGGACTTTCCAGCTTGTGTAACCCAGTGGGATAAGGGGCTGCAGGCGGTGTGCTAAAACGCTGGGAGAACAGGCATTGTATGTTTGATTGGAGTCCAAGTGTTATCCAACACTTTGAATATTTAAAAACAGGCACATTTTTACCTCATCTAAGTTAAAAGAGAAAGGGAGAGAAAGAAACAAAGAATCCTGGCAGCAAAGTTTGCGACAAGTGATTTCCCTGGAGTTTATGTCCTCTACTTCACAGGCCTTTGGCCTAAAAAAACCTTTAGATTATCAAGCAGAGACACATAACTCCTGTCCATTGCATACTGAGGTTTTTTTTTTTTTTTTTTGGTTTTTCGAGACAGGGTTTCTCTGTGGCTTTGGAGCCTGTCCTGGAACTAGCTCTTGTAGACCAGGCTGGTCTCGAACTCACAGAGATCCGCCTGCCTCTGCCTCCCAAGTGCTGGGATTAAAGGCGTGCGCCGCATACTGAGGTTTTTATAGCAGGCTCTCAGACTTCCCTCTAACCCTGTGTGATGCCTTTACCCGTCAGGAGGCTGACACACTGCTGTAAGTTTCAGGCCAACCTGGTCATCTGCCTACCTTCACCATGGGCTCTGAACATATTTCTCACTTCTGATGCTTCAGATATGGGGGATAGTAGCTGAGCTGGCTGGAGAGACACATTGTACCTGTCTCACTGAGGCTTTTCAGTTCCCCAAAATGTAGCCCAGGTCCTTATCCTAAGCCCTTCCCATTTAGTTCTCACTGATAAAATAGTTAAGTAGAATCCCTTCTTAGAAGGCATTCAAGTTTACTATCAAAATTCTCTTTTTTTAAATATTTGTTTGTTTATTTATTATGTATACAATATTCTGTCTGTGTGTGTGTCTGCAGGCCAGAAGAGGGCACCAGACCTCATTACAGATGGTTGTGAGCCACCATGTGGTTGCTGGGAATTGAACTCAGGACCTTTGGAAGGGCAGGCAATGCTCTTAACCACTGAGCCATCTCTCCAGTCCAAAATTCTCCTTTAAATTGTGACATATGAGTTGTGGATTTTAAACTGTGTAATGGTTCATGTCTATAATCCCAGGACACAGGAGGCTGAGGCAGAAATGCTTCAAGTTCAAGGCAGTACAGTCTGTCTCAGAAAGAGTGGTGGTAGTGTATTTAATGGAGGTATAAGCAGCCCTGTATCTAATCTTTGTAGCTTTTGACTAGTCTTGTCCTTGTTATGTATTTATTTTTGAGAAGGAGTCTCACCTTGTATTCCTGACTGCCCTGGAACTTTCTATGTGGCTCAGGTTGGCCTGGAATCCAACTGAAGTCTTCTTGCCTCTGCCCCCATTGCTGGAACTAAAGGCATGCAGCACCATAACTGGTCCATGCCCTTTCATTTCTAGTTTTTTTGAGACAGTATCTGTGTAGCCTTGGCAGTTCCTCAAACTCACAGAGATCCACCTGCCTCTGCTTCCCAAATGCTGGGATTAAAGGCATGAGCCACCACCACCCAGCTCTCCATGTTGATTATAACTTTTGCAATTCATTTTTTTTTGTTCTCGTTTGAGACAGTAGCCCAGGAAGGCTTTGACTTCACAGACCTCCTGCCTTGGCCTCCCAACTGCTAAGATTACAAGGATGCACACCACAATGGGCTCTTGGAATTGTTTAATGTTATCTCCACCTTGTTCAAGTTCATTCTTACTTCATTTTATGGTTAAGATTGGTGGCTTTAGCTGGGCAGTGGTGGTGCACACCTTTGATCCCAGCACTTGGGAGGCAGAAGCAGGTGGATCTCTGTGAGTTCAAGGCCAGCCTGGTCTACAAGCGAGTTCCAGGACAGCCAGCAATGTTATACAGAGAAACCCTATCTTGAAAACCCAAAAAAGAAAAAAAGAAAAGATCGATGACTTCTATTTCACTCCCTTAACATATATATTCAGTATTCAGGCAGAGATACAACCTAATGGCTCGTGTTTGGAATTAGCGCTGAGCAGCTGAGAGAACTCTAGCTGCCTGTTTAGACACACTGTAATAGAAGCATGGTTTGGATAGTGTTGCCTCTACTCACAATAAAACCATGCTGGATTTCTGTTACAGTTAGTACAAACCAGCCAGATGTAGTACACCCACCTGTCATCTCAGCATTCAGGAGTCAAGGTGGAGGCAGGAGGGACAGAAGTACAAGGTCATCTTCAGCTGTTGTTATTTGTTTGTTTGAGGCAAGATTTCCAAATGTAGCTGGTTGGTCTTAAACTTACTATGTAGACCAGACTGAGCTCTTCTTTGCTGTGATCTTCTAGTTCCCAGCCACCCAAGGCCTGGGATTACAGATATGAACCACCTTACCCAAGTCACCTACATTTTTTTATTGACAATGAGGCATTTGTAACAGGCCAAATTTCTCTCTCTGAATGACAGCCTCAGAAACTCATCTGCTGGGCCAAGAGTCAGTAAAGTGCCTTGCAAACTAGCTTGGCAGTGGTGAACACCTTTAATCTCAGCACTCAGGAGACAGAGGCAGGCGGTTCTCTCCGACCACTGGAGAGACAGACATAGGATGGTCCCAAGGGTTCGCCTGCTAGCCAACATAGCTAGTGAGTGTCTCAACAAAAAGGTATGTAGTGCCTGAGGACCACCTGATGTTGTCCTCCAACCTACCTATACTCTCTCATACATGCACACGTACACATGTGGGGAGGTAGTGTTCAACTGGTGATCCAGCAGCCTGACATCCTAGCTGTTGGATTCCCTGTCAAGACTCAGGCTGCTGGACCTGGCAGATCAAGGATGTTCCTGCCCTCCATTGCTTTGGATCCTTGTAGGGCCCTGGTCTCCCTTATTCCTGGGGTGCATTCGCTTGGAAAGTTTATGATCAGCTAACTAAGCTTCCTGTGTGTTTCTGTGCTCTCCCTGCCCCACCTGGTAGTTAGCTGCAGGGCATTTACTCCACCGTTAATATGGTAATTTCCCACCTGCCTGGGCGGAGATCCTTGTGCAGCAGTTAGATATGTAAGGATTTCCCCAAGTCTGAATAAACGGGCCTTCGGCTGGTCTCCTTTCAAGTGACCCTGGTCTCTCTGTGTGTTCTTTCAATCTCCAGGCCCTTGCTCGACTCGCGTTCGGTACAGTGGCGCGCGAACTGTACCGAGGGTGTAACACCAAATCGGGTGTTACAGATCCTTGCTCACAAGGTTTTCTCTGACCCCTCTATGAGAAAGTTCTGTATCATTTGCTGTCTACTTTGTTTTCCACAGCTTATTCTTCTCTACATTTGCTTGTTTACTACTTGATTAGAGTCTGATCACCCAGAAAGGTGAATTCCTTGAGGCAGGGTTTCTTGGTTTACCAAACAAAAGGCACTCTTGGAACTCTCAGAACAGCTGAGAGCAGTACCTCATGAATGGGCCCTAGGAGGGGCTGAGGGAAAACCTACTGGACCCCCTTACACAGTCCCTGTTTTTCCCTCCTGCTGCCTGTTAGACCCTTCATATCTGAACTGGGCTTCTAAGAAAAGAGGAGACAGCACTTACATGGCTGAAGGTGTACTCAGCAACCTGGTTGAAGATTTGAAGCAAGGCAGGGTCCCCAGTGTCACTGAAAGCCATGAGGAAGGCAATCATGGCTTCACTGTGTGGCCACCAAAGCTTCATGTCCCATTCTAGCTGAGAACAGAGCAGAGATAGGCAGTTGAGGTCCCCTTAAGGACACTTCCATCAGATGTTCTGGCTCAGGGCTTGGTTTTAAATCATAAGACATGGGGGATAGAGTTTGAATAGTCCTTAAGAAGAGGGATAGCGGGGCTGGAGAGATGGCTCAGAGGTTAAGAGCATTGCCTGCTCTTCCAAAGGTCCTGAGTTCAATTTCCAGCAACCACATGGTGGCTCACAACCATCTGTAATGAGGTCTGGTGCCCTCTTCTG
>NW_004949227.1:17222-40510 GCF_000317375.1 Microtus ochrogaster | reverse complement strand
CCTTTAATCCCAGCACTCAGGAGGCAGAGGCAGGCAGATCTCTGTGAGTTCAAGGCCAGCCTGGTCTACAAGAGCTAGTTCCAGGACATGCACCAAAAACCACAGAGAAACCCTGTCTCAAAAACAAAAACAAAAACAAAAACAAAAAAAAAGTAAGGCAGGAATCAGAATTTCCCTCCCAAGCATCTGAGGGCTTGAGTTCCTGGAACCTCCCTTCCTCAAGTATTAACGATGTTTGAACTCTGTCACAACCCTTTTTCCTGGACTCTATTTCCTGCAAAAAAAAAAAAATTAAAAAATATATATATGCCTCCCCCAATAGATACTTAAGCTCCTGCAGCCAATGCCCAGTCCTGTACAGACTATCTCCTTCCTGTCTGGTCCTTGGTGGAGGGAGGAGGGCAGCCCCCTCCCATATGAGGCCAAACTGAAAGCTGAGTTCTTTTTCCGGATGGGCCCAGCACACATCTTCACCTGGGTTCTGATGTCTTCCAAGGCAACCAGGAAGTTCTTTACCATCCTCTGATATATTCTCTAACACAGCTTTTCCATCCCTCTGTCAGGAAAGGGGCAAAAGAGAGATGTTTCCAGTTCCCTGTCATCCAACCAGAAAGATCTAACTTCAAAAATCCCTCTGCAGGACATGGTGGCCCATACCTTTAATCCCAACTCTGGGGAGACAGGCAGATCTCTCTGCGTTCAAGGCTAGCCTGGTCTATATAGTGAGTTCCAGGACAGCCAGGATTGTTACACAGAGAAACCTGTCTCAAAAAAAAAAGAAAGAAATAAAAAAGAAAATCCCTTTTTTTTCTCTACCCTTGGTACCAGCCATCCACTTATTTAGTAGGACCAAAGGGGGTGTCTTTTGGTTTTGGTTTTTCAAGACAGGGTTTCTCTGTGTGACAGCCCTAGCTGTCCTGGAACTCACTCTGTAGACCAGGCTGGTCTCAAACTCACAGAGATCCACCTGCCTCTGCCTCCCGAGTGCTGGGATTAAAGGTGTGTGCCACCATCACCTGATAGTTGCGTGTTTTGAGACAGTCTTGGGAGGGCCCAGGCTGGTCTCAAACTCTACACCTGGCAAGGCTGACCTTGAACTCTAGATTCCCCTGCTTCAACCTCTGGAGTTCTGGAATAACAGAAGAACATTTTTGGAATGGCTGATTGTCTCTCAGGGGTCTGTAGGCTCTGATCCTTCCTTTAGGTCAGGATCTCAGGCAGGAGAGAGTAAAACACTGAATGAGGAGGCAAGATAGATTTGGGAGCCCAGAGGCTGAGGAGGACATAGAGTAGATCAAGGTCTCAGGATATGCCTGGGGCTCTGGCCTCTTCTTTCTACTTTAGGACCCACCCATCTCTGTCCTAGCAAGCCAGGCTCTACCTTCCTGAGGGCCCTGGACTGTATTTCAAAAGAATGTTCTTCCTTAGATCCAATCTACCTGTCTAGAAAGCTGAAGAACATATTTCAGGTGGAGGGGCCCTTGTATAATGGGAGGATGATGTTCACTCTGCCACTCTCTCTGTGCCTACCTGGACGTGCTGCAGAATCCTGTGGGCACACCAGTCCCCTAGTTCTGCGTACTTGCTGGTCAGTGCCTCATCTTCCTCCCCAAGCTGCTCCACCAGGCTGAGCAGCATCATAGGCACTGCCATGGGCTCTGTGGCTGGGGTCCCCGAGAGCTGAGGCCGGCCTAGCCCAGTGGGGTCCACCCGCACCCAGTGGACGATCTGGTCCATCATTTCCACAGCTTCATTCTGAGGGGAGAACAGATAGAAGCTACAATCCCATCTGTCTCCCCTAGGAAGGACCCAGTACTCAGCTTGTTCTCCAAGGATACCTGCTCCTTCTACAGCTCTCCAGGGCCAGCCCACAGCCAGGCACCAGAGGCCAAGCAGATCCACCCAACACTACTTGGGGGGCTCTGGGATTCAGGTCACTTTCAGGGAGTAGAGCCCAGGAAGGATGGATGGAGAGGACCTTTTATTTATTTATTTATTTTTTTATTTTTCGAGACAGGGTTTCTCTATGGCTTTGGAGCCTGTCCTGGAACTAGCTCTTGTAGACCAGGCTGGTCTCGAACTCACAGAGATCCACCTGCCTCTGCCTCCCAAGTGCTGGGATTAAAGGCGTGTGCCATCATCGCCTGGCATGAGGACCTTTTATACTTGGATATAGGGCACGGGCAGATCCGTTTGCCCAGGGTCCCTATGGTGGTATAGGAATTAAGAGAGAGCTGAGGAGAGAAGGTGGTCACAAAATGGTAGGACAGGAATGAATGGGAGTTGTGGCAGACTCCCAGGCCTGTGAGAGTGCACTCACACCCACAGCCAGTAGCCATCCCTCCCACATACCTGATAACGTGTTTCCCCTGTTACTTTCCAAAGCTCATTCATGGCCATAGTGTAAAAACACTCGCTGAAAATGGTCCGCTGCACCTTCACTGGACGGCCATCCCGAGTCAACACAAAGGCACATTTCTTGCCAGGTGGTGCCACCCGGGCATAATGCAGCAAAAACTCACCACCTGGGGTTGGGGAGAATGCATGCTAGGTGAGGGCTGAGAATATACTGCCTCTTGAAACATGCCCAGTCCCTTCCCTTTTCTAGACCCTTTTAGATCCACTGAATAAATGACCCACTGAAGCTCCTGAGGTAAGAGAGAGTACCTGCTTTTGCTGCATCCAGAAGCTCAGCACGGTGGAAGCGCTCAAAAAGGCGGTACAAGCGACAATACATCCATACCTGTGAGGGAATACAGTTTAAAGAGAGGCAGCTGGGGGAAGGGAAATCCTAAGTATCCCTGGGTATCTCCAATTGTTGTGTGACAGTCTTAAGTGTAAAAACTGACCTGCCTCCCCTGTAGCCAGACATATTTGAGGTGATCATAGACCTGCCCATTGCGGCCAAGACATGTGAAGAAGCCCCTGTGAGACATGTATTGTTAGAAAAAGAGGGAAGGAGACTTGCACCCTTCTTCATAGCTTCACTACTCTCATGAAGCCAGTAGATCTGTGAAACTTCAGAACGAATTAGGGGTTTCAGAAGGGCAAAAGCCCTGGGACAATCAGTGAGGGGTAGCTAACCCGTGTTCCTCGTCATGGGAGTGCTGTAACCAGAAAGCGACCACAGTGTCGAGCTCCTGTCCCACTCGTTCCTTCCAGACCTGCAGTGCCTCCCGTTCCTTCTCCATGTCCTGTGAAGTGATTCAGGTCAGGGCATGGAGACAGAGTTCTTCACAGCGACTTCCTGAAACAGCTCAAGTGGGCCCCAGAGCTGTTTGCTCGCACCCCAGCCCCCTCAGGTCCTTGAGTCAAGGATCCCTCTTGCCTCTGCGATGGGCTTCTGACTCCACCGTTGCCTGGGACCTTCCAGAACAGCACCTCCCGCCAAGGATACCTCTGACTCGTAATGCTCGGTCCGTGTATTCGCTTTCCTCCAGGAAACGGGAGTTGGTTGCAATCCCGTGACAATCACTCAGCTGACCGAGCAGTGCCCCACCCACCTGATCCTCCTCTGGGTTCAAAGGGCCCAGAGGTAGGGGCGGGACAGTGGGCGGGGTTTCCCCGCCCCCTGCCCATCTAGGCTCGGGCTGAGCACCCTTGATCTAGATCACCCTGGTGGGAACTGGATGAGGAGTCTTGTCCCATTGGGAGAGAGTAGGGAGGAGAACGACTTGGGCCTGGCAACTGAGGCTGGTGATCCCAACAGCTGTGTGGGGTTGGGGTTCTCCTGGAAATGCCTGAATCCTGAGACCCTATGACCCCCATATAGTGGGCAAGTCATATCTGCCAATTTGGTCCTTTAGCTGCTTCAGCTGTCAGTATCCAGTAGTTTACAATCATTGGCCCTGATTGGTCAGTTCCTGGATACTTCATCCCAAAAGATGCTTCTGAGAAAACAGTGGGTAATCATGCAGAGCAGAGTGGGAACCTTCCAGATCTCCGGACCTTCTACTACTCAGTATATGTTGGCTCTGAGACAGGCTGGTTGATCTGTTCCATGCATTCTTTTTTTTTTTTTAGATTTATTTATTATGTATACAATAGTCCTCCTGCATGTACACCATGCCAGAAGGACTTCTTCTATGCCAGAAGAGGGCACCAGACCTCATTATAGATGAGCCATCCCTCCAGCCCCTCCACCCATTCTTGTTACCCATTGGGCAACCTCATTGATGAGCAGAATTCTGTGAAGGAAGAGTTTCAGTCCGAAAGCCTGAGGTAGTTGGGGAGCTTGAACATGTTCTGAATATTATTACTATTGCCTCTATGTGTGTCTGTGCACCACATGCTCTTAATATCCTCAGAAGCCAGAAGAGGGATCGATCCTCTGGGGCTAGAGTTACAGTTGGTTGTGAGTTTTCTTTCTTTTTTTTTTTTTAAAGATTTATTTACTTATTATGTATACAACATTCTGCCTCCGTGTATTCCCACACGCCGGAAGAGGGCGCCAGATCTCATTACAGATGGTTGTGAGTCACCATATGGTTGCTGGGAACTGAACTCAGGACCTCTGGAAGAGCAGCCGGTGCTCTTAACCACTGAGCCATCTCTCCAGCCCCTGGTTGTGAGTTTTCATGTAGGCGCTGGGAACTGATCCTGGGCCCTCTGGAAACATCAATGTACTTAACTGTTAAGTCATCACTCCAGTTTCTAGAACATGCCCTTAAGGATGGACAGCAATCCAAGAGTGTAAAGTAACTAGACCTGCTGCTTCATCAATGCTGCTCTAGGAGTTGGTTAGTAAAAAAGAATCCAATCCCTGGATATGATTATGTTCTTGTGCCACCCACACCCCAGCTGTGTGCAGACCTTTGATTTCATAAAGACTATGGCTGCTGGCTAGCTCTGCAGGTTGGAGTGGCTTTAGCCTGAAAGACTTCACCTTTGTAGTGCTTGGAGTAAGCCTTGTTCCCATCTGTTAGGTGTCTACTGCAGCTGCTGTGTGCATTATCTATTCTCATCTTAGCTTATACCCAGGGGACCCTGGATCTGTGTAGCTAGGAAGCTTGTGTGCCATTATTTAAACTGTTTTTATCCATGTCCATCCTCTCCTCTGCCTCCCTTACACACATACCATCCTCCTCAAGATCAATCAAGGCCAAGCCTTAGTATAATACTAAAGGTGGTTTGGCCCTGGATCTCATGGAAGCAGGGTGAGGCAAGACTGTGATGCCTCTTTCTGCCTTCAAGCTCAGTTTGCTTGCAAGTCTCACATATTCCAGCCTAGCCTTGCATTCTATTTGCCAAGGATGGTCTTGAACTCCTGACCCTTTTGCCTCTACCTCTCAAGAACTGGGATTAAAGGTGTGTTGCATCACACCCAGCTTGAAGCTCAGTATTTGTTTTTGTTTTCTAAGACAGGGTTTCACTATGTAGTCCTGGCAAGATAGCCTAGTGGTTAAGAATGTATATTGCTCTTACATAGGACCCAAGTTCAATTCCCAACACTCAAGTAGATCAGCTCACAGCTGCTTGTAACCCTGGTTCCAGAGGATCATGTCTTTGGTAGCTGAGGGAACCTACACATACTTATCCACCCACCTACCCACACATAATTAAAAAGAAATTAAAAAAAAAGTTGGGTGTGACAGAGTCTATAATCTAGCACTTGGGAAGCAGAGGCAGATTTCTGAGTTTGAGGCCTGCCTAGTCTACATAGTGAGCGCCAGGAATGCAGTGAGACCGTCTTAAAAAAAATAAGCCTAAAAGGGAGTAGCAGCAGGGATGTCAGAAAGAAGTGAGGTGCTGATCAAACATATCCCCACACCCCTTCTCTAGCTCAAGCACCAGGGATGTGGAGATGCATGAAGGTGGTATGCGTACTACTCTCAGCCTGCTGGCACCTAGAGCTGTCAACACTGAGCTCTGGCTATAGGCCAGGACCACCTTATCTCCAGGCTTTCTTAGCTTTCTGCCCAGATAGCACTATTCAATCAAGTCATAGCTGTACCACCCAACTGGCTGCTGGACTGCCAGGGTCAATAATTCTGCCTTGACCTCTTTGGACACTTGGCCTGTGCACAAAGTTAGAGGATTTGGTCCTACATTGAGTATCCATCCTTTGTCAGACATACCTGTTCTGCTACAGCTGCCATCCTGGAGCCTCCTGAGCTTATGTTGGAACTATAGAGGCTGTAGTTTACTCACATGTCTGCCAAATGGCCAGCCAGGCCTTGATCTTGGTCTGCCCCTTAGCGGGAGAATAGGTGACCTGGCTTCCAAATGCAGAATCAGCAGCACGCACTCAAGAGGCCCCTCAACCTTGGGCCTATAAGGTAGCATGGCTCTAGAGGCCCCAGTAGCATACCTTGCTCTGGAGCCTTCTTAGAAGGGCAATCGAGAGTCACTCACCTATGGTTCCTGGTAATAAAAGATTCCCTGTTCAAGTGAACCTTGGGTAGGTCCCAGCTTCCCTTTTCCAAAGGTCGCAAGACACTCTTGACACAGGGGTAGACACCAGATGGTTATTTCAAAAAAAGTCTTTTAATTGTTCAAAATAGCACAAAACAACATCGCACTATGGTAATATTGAGTCACGGGTTACTCTACAATAGATGAACGGGTAGTACTGTTCTCAGAAGAGAAATCAAAGGATGCTTGGGAAAAGGGATAGGGAGAACACACGGACCAGGCGAGTGGGCTCCAACTTGACTAAACATGACGTTTTCCACAGAGAAATATGATACAATACACTAGAGGCCCCAGGTATGGGCCTGAGTGGCTGAACACATTGGCTGTCCATTTTTAAATCCTTCAGTAACTTGCTTGCAAGCATTACTCACCGCCTAAAGCTGGGGTCCTGGAGAGACAAATCCAGAGCTTGGGGACAATGCTACGAAATTACTGAGTTTGTGTTATGTACCTACCCCCAGCCTCCATGGGATATATGGCATACCTCACCCCCTTCCTGGGCTGCCTTCAAGGTGGCAAGGACCCACCTATCCCCTGCTCCTGCTGTGTTGTTCAGGGCCAATCTCTGCAAATGATGCTGATGAAGGTGAACCCCACCTTCAAGCCCAAGCCTCTACATATTAAGTGCTAACCCACAGGAAATAAAGGTTAATGTCTCACACTGTTCCAAAAGCAGGCAGGGGCTAGCAACAGGAAATTAGTTGAGGAGGCAATGTCTACCAGGTCCTACCCAGGACACTGCTTCTCTCCTGCCCTAGCTGCTCTCTCAGCTTTTCCCTAGAAAGATCCCTGCCAATGATTAGCCGGGGGGGGGGGGGGAAAAAATACGATACACATTCTGTACAGAGCTAACAAAAAGGGATAAACCCCCACACGCTAAGGCTAAAATTACAATAAAAATGTTAACTTCATTAATTTCAACTTAAAAAGTACAACAAACGCAGCAGTTGGTGATAGGGTCCCCAGGCTCAAACAAGGTGGGCCAAAGCCAGGGTCACTGGGGACCACTCTGTGCCCAATGGGAGGATTTCATAGCCACTGCTCAGACCACCCAAGGCTCCTTTTCCCTCATCTGTTTTGTAAAGAGGAAGGGAGAGGTGTTAAGTGGTAGCACAAAGGCCTCTGAGATGTGTTAAGCTTCTGATAGGCTTGCTGGATGAGACAGATCTGACTAAGCCTGAAGAAGGGCTGGGAGGTGGCTGAAAATAAAAGGGTAGTAACAAAACAAACTAGAACCAGACAGATACCCAGAATGGGGCACCTGCTGGGAAAAGCCTCTGAGGGAACTTGGGGGACACCACTTCCCCCTCTAGCCCTTGGCTCTCTCTCAGGCCAAGGGCGATTAATTATAAACAAGTGCAAGCTTAAGTGTGGGTGCTATCTCCTTTGTTTTCAGTTTTAATCTCTCTTCCCAAAGTCTCTGAATTGTCCAGTCATAATTAACTCATGGAGGTCACCAGGAAAAGGAAGGAGCACAACTTGCACTCATTTGCTTACTCGCCACTCTTTCCGATCTGTCTTCTGCTTTCCTCCCAACAGCAATGGTAAAAATGTGCTTTCTTTATTGTAAAAACAGAGGGAAGTGGGGAGGACTGAATGGTAGCCAGTGGTTGGTGAGGGTGAAGTGCAAAGGCTGGGTGGGCAGGGTGGGAGGGTGGGCCCTATAGGGCGTTCCTGAAGCAGAGGGGTCTGGAGGATTCAGATGCTGGCCAGCTTCCTCACTGACCATCAGCCTTAGACTTCTTTGGAGCAGATTTCCTTTATGTAAAAAAGAGAGGAAGAACAGTTATAGAGAGTCCCAAGAACATTGCAAAAACACTGATTCAGGACCCTATGTGAATATAGTCCCAAGCAGCTGAAGCCTATTTCCACTCTACGTACCTCCTACAGAAGAGTCTAGAAAGAGACTGGCTACTTACATTTCTGGAGACGACATGGGTCGCTTGTTGGCCGGCTTGGTGCCCGAGCTGTCTTTACTGGTTTCTGAAAGGAATGGGATAGATGGTAAGCAGCCCACCAAAAGGCAGGGAATACTTGGGTGTACCCTACTTGTCATGGTCCTGATTGCCCATGTCATCCTTCAGGTCCCCTGATCTTTGTAGGACAGGAGCCAGAAATCCTTCTGGCTCAGCTCCTGTCCTCAATGCCCCTCTGGAGACAGATGCCTCCTAGAAGCTGGCCTCAGCCTCGGCTATCCATTAAAATGGGCCTAACAGCTTTTGCTTTCTTCTAGCCCTCTCACCTTTTGACACCCCAGGGTATCTTCTGTGTACCCCCAGAACATGAGAGGCTCCTCTGTAGTACCTATACACCCTTATATCCCAATGTGAAGCCTCCTTAGTCTGGCTAGTTATCTCTGGTCTCCTATGCCTCCCCTAGAAATTGCCAAGAGGTTTATAAATACTTACCTTGCAACCACCTCACTTGTGTAGCGGGGCCGTAGCCCTTTTCGTTGCGGGCAGCAATGCGGAAGATGATGGCAGGCTTGGTGGTGTAGTCAATGTGGGCATTAGAGAGGCTGGAGGACTGCACAAGGCAGGAAGGGCTAGGTCCACAGTACACTCGCATGAAGGCTAGCTGGGCTGGGGTGGAGCTCTTGGGCTCACCACCAGCCTGTGAGCTCTGGATGGCCAGATACACAGAGTACTCGATGATCTTGCCGGAGGTCACAGACGGTGGTTCCCAGGTGAGGTGAGCACCATCTGGGCTCTAGAACCCAGGACATAAAGTCAAGCCTTGTCTTCTTCAGCCACTGTGGCTTCAGCCCACCCTGTCTATGCCCAGAGCAAGAGGGCTAGAAGTTTCTAGAACTGTTAGTAACTCCCATAAACAACTTCCCCCAACACAACAGATATTCCAGGGGCCAATGAGATGGTTCAGTGGTATGGTAAAGGCACCTGCAGCCAAGCCTGATGACTGAGTTCGATCTCCGTGACCCACATGACCTCCTCTGACCTTCACATGAGCACTGTGGCACACCTATGCCCACATATACACACCCCCACCCACAAAAATGTAATACAAAATTAACCAAAACAACCCATATATTCCACATCAAATTTTAAAGGGTTTTAAAGAGCCTCTTTAACACCCCCAACCCATTCCCTAATCCATAACTTAGCTTCTTAGTACCTCAGTTTCTGCATTTGAGAATCAGAGTAACAAGACTCAGACCTCCTTGGGATTTTCAGGATTAGGCAAAAAGATTTATCAGAAGAGCCTAGCACATAATCTCTATGGCTACCTTGCCCTTATCTGGTATACTTCTGGTCCAGCCACCCCCGGCTCTGTTTATTTGTACCTCCTTAGGGCAGAGACAGTAGACCAATAAGGAACAGAAAGGCAGCCCTAGAAAGACTCACCTTGCTGATTTTAATGGCACAAGGAGCCCCTGGGAAACCAGGCAGACAGGTCTTAAAGGCTGAGATCTCACTAAAGGGCCCCCGACCACAAGCATTGATTCCGGCAACACGAAATTTATAGGCAGTGCCTGGCTGTAGCTCCTGCTTCTTCAGCTGGTTATAGTCTGGGACTGTGCCTGAGTCATCCTAGAGCAAGAGGTGGAAAACCAGGAGAGAAGAAAATGGCACAAAGCCTGAAGTCAAAAAGAATGCTAGAGAAACTAGGGGGCAGTTCAGGGCTGAAGTACTTGTTTAGAATGGCCAACATCACAGGGGACCATTGGACCAAGACTTCTGTTCAGGAATGGTTGCCCCTGTATAGGAAGGCCTAGGGATATGGTGAGGTTAACTTGGTGCTGTGAGGAAAGAATATTTTGCTTTCTTACTCTCTGGGGAGGTCTCCATCTGGCTGCCCTACCATTTCTTAATTGTTCAAGTTGTATGAAGGTGGAATTCTCCTGTGAACACTCTTGCAAAGTTGTAAAGCTAAGTTTGTTTCTATTGATAGTTGCCTCACAGGCAAAGCAGGATCCACCTACCACCCAAGAGTGCCAACTACTGGGTATACTTACATCTGACTGAACAGCATCATCTGGTGGCAGGAAATAGTGTGTTACCATTACACTGGTACCCTTAATGACCCCCACATCAAACCACTGGTTCTCCTTTTTCACAGGGGCTTTGCTGGGTGGAGGTGGCAAGTCCGGTTTCTAGAGAACAGAAATGAGTGACATCAAGTACACGGGGCCCAAAGGCAGTGCTGCTCTTATCCCCTGGGGCCCATTGCATCGAACTCACCACACCCAGGGACTCGATGCCATTGGCCACTTCAGTTAGGGTAGCCGCAGCCTGCATCTTTGCTGGGCTGGCTACAACAACAGGCTGTGGAGCCACAAATGTGTTGGATGGAGCAAGGCCTGGGAAGAAACAAAGTATCAGTGGGGAGAAGGTTCTGTGTTGAGCCAGAACCTCTTGGAACCCCCATGCCACCCTGACCGCAATGTCCACCTCCCACCAGTTCAACTCTATCAACAATTTACCCCTGCCAAAAAGCAGCCCAGCTTACTGTCAGTGGCTGTTGAGGGTAGCAAGGCCACAGTGCTAGGGACAGCACTAGCTAGTTCATTGAGGCAGTTGCTCTCGATGGATGGGTCATTGAGACTGTCAGCTGGAGCCAGAGCCTCAGTAGGGAGGTGTTGCTGCTGCTGGGCTTGAGCCTCCTGGAGCTGCTGCTGCTGCTGCACCAGGGCTGCAAGCTCCTGCTGTGTCAGCACAATGGGTATGGTGGTGGCCTGACCCTCTTGTGCCTCAGCTGAAAGGTGGCCCAGCTCTGCTTGTGTCACTGCTGCTGCTGCTTCAGATGTATCCATGGGCTCCCCAGTGCCTGCTCCAGGACCAAAAAAACTACTATTCAAAAAGAATACCTGGCAAAAAGTGTGCCTGGCCCAATGGACAGTGATAGTGCTCCTGAGATTTTGTTTTCCACAGCTTTCAACCCGCTCACATCCTACTACACCCTCACCTCTGGGCCCTGGGTCTCCTTTCTAGGACTACCTGTCCTACATAGGCCTTCCTCGAAGTACACTATGTACTCTCACAAGAAGCAGGTCTTCTCATCTCAAGCTGTCCCCACATGGCACCTTAGCCCTCCCTGTTAGGTGGTCACTCATCCCAAGGGAACTACCTCTCAAAGCTCTCAGCTGATACTT
The DNA here is from genome assembly GCF_000317375.1 of Microtus ochrogaster. Classification (NCBI taxonomy): domain Eukaryota; kingdom Metazoa; phylum Chordata; class Mammalia; order Rodentia; family Cricetidae; genus Microtus; species Microtus ochrogaster. Next base: position 28,986 of record NW_004949227.1, on the reverse strand, counting down.
ACCCATGACAGCCTGCTGTGCAGCCTGGAGCACGGCCTGGATGGCCAAGGCTTGAGCTTCTTCAGTGGCTGCAGCTTGGGCAGCTGCTTCTGCAGCAGCAGTCACAGCCAGCTCCTCTGGGGTGAGCCCTGTTACCATAAGGGTGGTGGTGCCCGCCTGGGCCTCAGCCATCAGCTCTTGGGGAAGTGATAACTGGTCTACTTCAGACTGTGTGGGTGGGGGTGGCTGGACCACCACAGTGGCCACGACAGCAGAGCTGGCAGGCTCCTGGCCTGAAGATGGGTCCCCAGTGCTGCTCAGATCCACGGCGGCCTGGAGCTCAGGGGTCTGGGAGGCTGACAGGACCTCGGCGGACTCCCCCATCAGGGGGGTGGAGGCAGACTGCAGGAGTTGCCGTGGTGGCAGCTGCTGGCGAGGCCCTGGTGAGATCTGGAGTTCCTCTGGGGGCTGCAGGATGTCAACAGCAGAGAAGGGCATGTCAGAAGTTTCTGTGTTGGCTATGGTCACTGTTATCGTGGCTGGAATGGGGACTTCGGAAGTCAGAGCCCCTGGGGTAGTCTCAGTCAGTGATGAGATGTTCTAGAAAGGGAGAGAAGCCCCCGTCAGAGGAAGAGGGGAGGAGACGGAGGCTAGTACTAGGCAGTGGGAATGAAAAACAAGATGGCCTCTGTTTTTTCCTGTATCATCCACAACAGCCTACATGCTAAATGGAGATGGGAAGGGTGAGTCAAGGAGCAGCATGAAGGGTATCGTTTCTACTTATGCTAAGAGAGGCTTCACTGTAAAGACAAATGATGGAAAACAGCCCAAGATGGAAACCAGCAGCAGAGATAAAGTACCCAGGCACCAAGACTGCCCTTTTATGGTCTGGAAGAACCAAGGAGCAATACCATGTCTGATACAAGGGCGACACCTGGTGTCCATTCTGGAATAGCACAAATAAAAGGCATAGTGGGCAAAAGGACACTGAAGGGATGCCCTGGGAAGCTTACCGGCACAGAGGGACCTGGGACTGGTGTAGACTGTGTCACAGTGGTCACTGCTCGTGGCAGTGTGGAGGACACAGTTGTTGTGATGCCACTGGCGCTGGTGATGTTTGCACTGTCACCTTGGGTGTTCACCACCTCTCCCTGATCACTGGCAGCTGGTGGAGGATCTGTGGGTTTCAATGGGGGGTGTGTGTGTGATAACAGTTGACCTCTATTTGCTTTTACCACCACGTTTCCTAGAACCTGCCCCCTCCACTATAGCTAATACAGCCAGAATATCAGTACCATACTATAGCAATACTTTTACTCACCTTGGTTTGAGCTCATGTTAGAGGTGACAGTGGTGGCTGTGTGTGTGGTGCCTGTCTCATGGGTCTCGCAAGGAGGGTTGGAGCATACCCTCTGTGTTGGGAAAGAAGCCAGCAATGTGGCACCAGCCGGAGAGGTGACGGTGGGCACTGCTACCACCTCTAAGCCAGATTCCAGGGTTCCATGAGAGGAAGTGGCATCAGGAAGCAGGGCACCCACACTGACTGACATAGTGGTGCCAGTGGAAGTCGTCTGGTGTGTTTCACAGGGTTGGCCACTGGCAGGCTGTTGTCCACCTTCAGGCTGGCCTGCACCTCCATTTGATGTGGCAGTGGTGGCTGTATGTGTGGTTCCCGTCTCATGAGTCTCACAAGGTGGGTTGGAGCATACCCGCTGGGCACTGCCCGCATTGGAGGTAGTGGCAGTGTTGGTGGTGCCCGTCTCATGGGTTTCACACGGTGGGTTGGAGCAGACTTGGGTCACGGTAGCTGAAGGGCACAGCAATGCCTCTAGGGCTGTCATAGTCATGGTGCTGCTGGGAGAGCTTGCCTGGAGGCTCTCATATATAGATGTGGGGGCCACCTGAGCTGCACCAAGCTCCCCAGTACCCATGATAGAGAGGGCTGTGGTTGGGGTATTGGTTGTATAAGTCTGATATGTCTCTAGCTGGTGCCCTGTGGGCATGTCCTTGCTGCTGGGGCCACTCAGCCCAATTCTAACATTTGGAAGGGCTAGCTGCACAAAGGCAGGGCTGTGGCTCCCAGCCTCCAGTGCCACACTTGGCCTAAGCAGTGGGCCAGCTGGGCACGGAGCTCCGGTGGCCTGCACAGTCATGGTGGTGCTGGTCATATTGGTCTGCTGTGTTTGGCACTGAGGCTTCACAGTACCCTGGGCTCTCTCCAACGCCCCAGGAGCCACAGTGATCCGCACTACAGTAGGGGTGCTAGAGGCACGACGAATGTCTCGCTGCTGCCCAGTACCCATGCTGGACATTGCTGTAGTGGCAGTGCTGGTGGTGCCTGTCTCATGAGTCTCGCAGGGGGGGTTTGAGCAGCCATGCTGCCCAGCCATGTTGGAGGTTGCTGTTGTGGCAGTGTTGGTGGTACCTGTCTCATGGGTCTCACAGGGGGGGTTTGAACAGACACGGACCACATTACCATTCTGTTGTCCCACAGCTGAGGTCACAAGAGAAGCAGCTGCCTCCTGTCTGTCACAAACAAATTGTACCTGGGTGGGCTGGGGATGTCCCCCAAGGTTAGCCACAACAGTGGTAGTGGCTGTGTTGGTGGTACCTGTTTCATGGGTTTCACAGGGTGGGTTGGAGCACACCAGTGTTACAGTGCCAGGCTGTACATCACCCTGGCCCGAGTCAGCGATGGTGACTGTTGCTGTGGGTTGCTCTGTAGTAGGTGAGGCCAAAATGGACACAGGAAGGTCATGTACAGGCTGGGCCTCAACCCCACTGGGTGCTGTGATCAGAGTCACCTGGGTAGGCTGGGAGACAGGCTGGGGGACATAGTAGAACAGAGGTGTTAGTGCCTGAACAATGTGATTTCTCATTTGCCTCTCCTTCTATCCTATTGTCAATGCTGGCTGGGACCACCAACTCTACTAACTAGCTCAGGCAAATCTAAGACTCACTTGCCCCATGATCTCAGAACGACTTACTGAGAGACCAAGATGGAGGGGCTATGAGGCAGAGCTGGGGCAGGAGAGGGGATTGACCAGTTTGCTGGTACAAAGTCTAACAATAATAGATCCCTTACCACTTCTTATCCAGTTTGAGAGAAAAAACATGTCAAAAGGACAAATAGTATATGCATATATAATACATTACAAGATCCTATTGTCTGCAAACTGAACCTAGCTCAAATAAAATATGTCATTGGGAAAGAGTGAGACAGAGATCACACCATGTGTGTAAAAACTGCCAGAGCTGCACAGAGCTACAGAACAGCATCTGGAAAGGGGAGAATGGCCAAAACGCCCCCTACTTTCATGTGGGAATGCCGTTATATGGTGGTACATTCTTGGAACTTACTTACCTGCATTGTGATTGTGGGTGTGGTAAGGCCACCAGCAGCTGTCAATGTGGTCTGTGCAGCTGATACTGTGATGGCAGTAGGGTTGATGACCTGGCTTGAAAGAGTGGCAATGGTGCCCAAGGTGGTAATAGGTGTGGCCAGAGAGGCACTGGTGCTATGGGCCCCAGCTCCTGCAAGGCTGGTAGAGACAGTGCCTGTCACTGTGCCTAGGGTTGTGACACCTAACAGGAGGAAAAGGCAGAGGTAGAATGAGGCTTATTGCTACTACTTTCTATCTAGCAGCATGTCTCTGGAGAAAGCACCCGTCATCCTCCCCCAGCCAGACTAGAGGTTATATACATAGGAAGACTTGGGGGAAAGCCCAGTTACTGCCAAGGACCTGGCCTGTGGGCTACACACCTGTGGTGCCCTTCACAACCAATGTTGTGACAGCTGGCTTGACAGCGGAGACGGTGACAGGGGTGACCAGGCGAACGCCGCCCATGGGCACAGTGCGGAGGATGGTGCCTGGCTGTCCAGGGGCCCCCTTTAGCACCACCTGGAACACCAGAGCAAAGTACCACCAATGTAACTTTCAGGCTTGGCTGGACTATGCTGCCCCTCTCAGGCCTGTTATGAAGACACATGTGGTCTGCACTAGACTGAGGTGAATAGGGGTCACGTGTGCCTCACCTGGGTCACTCCTTGCTGTCCATGACCAGTAGCAATCTTGGGGACAGCAGTTATGATTTTCGCAGGTGCTCCTGTTCCAGAAGTCATTACCTTGGTGGTGATAATTGTGATAGGGGACTTAATGCCAGGACTGCTGGTAACTCCTGCATTGGGGGATAATCCAGAGAAAATAAGCTCTGTGGAAGCTTCCCATCTTCCTGATTTACACTCACCAGCAAGGGCCAGTGAAAGCTGTATGTTTACCTGTGGCGCCTGCCTGGGTGATAATGGCTGACATGGGAATGGTCTTGATGATAGTAGTCGTGCCAGGTTTGGTGGTGCTGGGAGAGACACTACTGATGCCCAGGATGGTAGGCTTGGTCCCTGCTCCACTAGCCTGCGTGGTGGTAATGATGGTTGTGGGCTTGCCATCTGCTGATGTCACCAGCTTCAGGATAGTCCCTGCTGGCAGAGGCCCTTTGGTCTGAAAGGGAAAAGCTGCGAATGAACAGGAGCTACTGCCAGAAAGGTACCCTAACTCAGAGAATATTTTGAATACTGTGGGTGCTATGATATCAGCAAGTCTTTGTGCCACTTGTGCTCATGGAACCTTCTGTCCTTATCTCCCAGTGCTCATTCATCCCTGTAGTCCTAGCGTTTAGGGTTGACTTCTGGGGGGGATAGTGAGAGCTCACCTGGATGATCTGAGTCACAGGGCCTGTAGAGGCTTGACCTGTGACTGCTGAAGTCTGAACTGGTTTGGTCTGGACCACTGACATCACTTTTCCCAGATTGGAAATCTAAAAAGGAAAGATTGGAGCAGGCAGTGATCTGGAACCAAACAAGGGCATGGCCTGGTCTAGGATTATACTGGAGTTAGCCCAAGACAGCGAGTCACCAGTGGCATTCACCATAGCCTGGCAGCTGTCACATGCAGCCAGATGGTGTCTGTCACTCACCAGAGCACTGCCTCCTGGGACAGAGATGGGGCTCTTCACTAGGGTGATGGTCTTGGTGACTCCGCCTACCACTGTGGTCACCACCTGGGCTTGCTGGGCCACCGTCACAGTGCCTGATTTGTGTACCGTGATGATAGGGCGGGTAGATGTGTTGGCAGCAGAGGACACAGATGTCCCCACTTGGGCAGCTGCAGTCTTTAGCATACGAGTGGCTGGATTGCTCACCTGGAGAAGCAGAGATGAGTGATGAGAATAGTGGTAAAACAAAACAAAAAAAAAACAAAAAGAAAAAAGAAAAATGAAAAAAGAAAGAAAAAGGGAAAAAAAGAGAATAGTGGTAATATAATGGTTATAGCTCTGATGATCTGTCCACATAGCTTGGTTGGCTGAGCAACAAAAAAGTAGTCTGAACTCCCCACAGGTCTAACCTAAGGCTGCACACGATTAAAGTAACTGCATGTTCCATAGCCCATGCTAGTACCAATTATAAACCAATGGCCTGAAGGGTTGGTCCAAAGCCTGGAACAAATTGCCACTGCTTGTTTGATCATAGTGACCAGATGTCACCAAGCCCCAGGGTTACAGGCTCAGAACCAGGCCCAGAAGATAAATGCTCACCATGACAGGGGAGGAGGCCACCTTCACAGTGGCTGGAAGAGTGGTTGTGCCAGGTGTCACAGCCACTGTCTTGACAATGGTGGTGCCTGCTGGGACACTCAGCACTGTGGGTGCTGAGGAAGGAGGGATTTTCTGTGTGGCAGCGGCAGCAGCAGCCAATGCAGCCATCCCACTCATCTGTGGGTTGCTGCCAATCACCTGTGGTAGGCACAAAGCATGTGAGCTGCAAGGGTTCTATCTGCCTCCTGCCTCCCAACTCCATGGCCCTTTCAGAGCTTGACAGGGAGCTCAGTAGCAGCCCTTAGTTTTTCCTAATGCTGGATCCTCTCTCTTAGTGAAAGTAACAAGCAGGTAGGTGCTTGCTAAGTGCCTAATTTTTCTTTCTTTTTCTTTTCTTTTTTTCCAGAAAGTATCTCATGTAGCTTAGGCTGGCCTCAAACTCATGAAGATGACCTTCAATTTCTGACCTCTCAAATGTTGGGATTACTGATATGTAACACCACATACTTGGTTTATGCAGTGTTTGGAACTGAATCTAGATCTTAATGCATGCTAGGCAAGCACTCCACCAACTGAGCTATACCCTATAACTCCAGAGAAGATTTTTATTTTATTTATGTTCTATGAGATAGTTTCTCTGTAGCTTTGGAGTTTGTCCTGGTATTTGTTCTGTGGAACAGGCTGACCTCGAACTCAATCCACCCATCTCTGCCTCCCAAGGGCTGGGATCAAAGGGGTGCGCCACCACCACCCAGCTCAGAGATTTTTTTTAATCAAACAACATAGTCAAGGTAGCCCTGGGGCATACACTTATAGTCCTAGCGACTCAGGAGGCTGAAGCAGAAAGATCACAGCTTAGTGAATCAAAAGTAAAAGCTGAGAGTATAGTCAGTCTCTGAAATACTCCTGTACCAGGGTTCTGTTCCCAGTACTGCAGAGATAAAGAAAGAAAAAGACCAAAGCCAGAACTGGAGATGCATCTCAGCAAAAGAATGCATGCTTAGTACCCAGGCAGTAATGGGTTTCACATACAACACCCATCAATACCATCAATGCCCCTGCTGAGTGTGATGGTTCACACTTTCAACTCTCTCTTTTTTTTTTTTTTTGAGACAGTTTCGCTGTAGCTTTGGAGGCTTTCCTGGAAGGAACTATCTTTGTAGACCAGGCTGGCCTTGAACTCACAGAGATCGGCCTGCCTCTGCCTCCCGTGGGCAGGAATTAAAGGGTGTGTGCCACCACTGCCTGGCCCACACTTAAAACTCTTTAACACTCAGGAGGCCGAGGCATGACAACCTCTCCAAAGTAGAAGATAGCTTGGGCTACAGAATTACTCTGTCAAAACCCAAAACGAAACAAACACAACCCTTGAGTTGGATACAGCTCATTCTTATAGGCCTGGCTCAAACCCAGCTAACCAGATTTGCTCCTTGGCCTTTCCAAATCAGGAAGTTCACACTGAAATGCTCCAAGGAATACATGGAACATTAAGCCCCTTTGATGCATTTCCAATGCAGAAGTACCTAACAAACAACAAAGGCATCTGATGTACAATGTGGGAGTTGGTGGGCTTCATGTATGCTAGGCAAATAGTCTTATCAACTAAGTTACATCCCCAGTTCCAGAGGAGTTATATATATATATAAAGATCACATGAGAACTGTTTATACTCCTGGGTTACCAGAAAACCCCACTCAGTAACAGATCCTCACCGTCCCCTGGGCACTCTGTGTGGGCACAACCATTCGCACACTAGCAGGCAGGGAGGTCACAGTGACAGGGGCTTTTCCAGTCTGGCTGGCAGGTCTCATGGTAACCAGTGGGGTTCCTGTTGTAGCCTGAGGACCAGTCACTTTGAGAACAGTAGGGACACCTGATAAGAAAAGAAGTTTGATCATCAGGAGGTCCTCTTCCACACATTATCCTGCCACCCTGCCAAGTTTAAGGTAGGCTTGAGCTACTCCTTGACCTGCCTATTCTTTATGTGTGGCTCTTCTATGTCCTCAACACAGTCCCTGCCAGCAAGACAGAGCACTCTTATCCCCTAGTCCCCAACAAGGCTCAAGCTAAAATCCACCAATGAACAAAGCAGCAGCCACTACTCAAGCAATGAATGTCTCCAGTGACTATGCCCTAATCCAAATGCCTTTAGCATTTGTGGCTTACCTTGAGTCCTGGCTGCAGTGGGCACAGAAATGGAGCTGCCTGGTACTGTTGGCAAGACCTGGATGGTGGTAGTGCTTGGGGGTGCAGTGGCAGCCTGGGGCACAAGTGTGATGCCTACTTGGGTCAGTGGCTGTACAGCAGGTGCAGCTGCAGCTGGTGCAGGGCTCTTGGGAGGGTTGGCAGGCACAGATGGAACTGGATTGGGAGTGGGGGAGGTGGCCGTAGCAGCCGTGGCAGGAATGTCATATTTCTGGAGCTGCAGAAGGTAACTGTCGGCTGTTGCTACTGCACCCCAGCTAACCTCCAGTGAGTTGGTGTTGGCTCGTACTAGTTGTACTCGGGCTGGGGGTGGTGGCTTTTCTGTAATACAACAACACAACTGTTAAGACAGGGATGGGAAAGGCGTCTTCAATGGGAATGGCAGTGGCCCAGCACTTACCTGTCTCCAAATACCACAGGTCCTTGCAACAGACCTGGTTGTTCCAGGCCTTGCGGTAGCCATCACGGCCACTCCAAATGTATAAGCGAGTATTGATGGCAACAGCACAGTGACCAGCTCGAGCTCGAGGAATGTTGTCTTCCAGTGTATCCATCAGGATAGTTTCCCAGGCCATGGTATCTAGGTGTACAAGTGCTGGAGGTTACACAAGACAAAAACAACAACAAAACAAACAAAAAAAACCACCTGCTCTGCTAACTCCCAAGTTGTTCTCTATTCTTTCATTGTTGGTGATAGAAAAGTTATTGGAGTATCAAATTAAAAGTAAGCAAAAACACCATAAAAATTATGGTGGAAAATTAACTTGGGAGGCAGAGGCAGGTGGATCTCTGTGGGTAAAACCAGTCTGGTCTATAGAGGGAGTCTCAGAACAGCCAGGGCTACATAGAGAAACCCTATCTTCAGGGGGAAGAAAGAAAAAAGAAAACTAAGCCATAAATTGGGCAGATATTTGGAAGATATGACCAAAGGTCTAACTCCTTGCATATAAAATACAATCCTAAAGAGATATGGAAAGAGAAATACAACATATGAAAAAAACAAATAAAAAATCTTATTAAAATGTATACATCTGGGCTGGAGAGATGGCTCAGAGGTTAAGAGCATTGCCTGCTCTTCCAAAGGTCCTGAGTTCAATTCCCAGTAACCACGTGGTAGCTCACAACCATCTGTAATGGGGTCTGGTGTCCTCTTCTGGCTGGCAGGCATACACACAGAATATTGTATACATAATAAGTAAGTAAATATTTAAAAAATGTATACATCTTCAGTCAAAATAAGAGCAACTCATTTTTTTTTTGTTTGTGAGATGGGGGCTTCACTATGAAGACCTCACTGGTCTTGAACTTAAGAGATCCACTTGTCTCTGCCTCTTAAGTGCTAGGATTAAAGCCATATGCCATAGTAAAGAATGAGATACTCATTGTGCAGGGGTATGAAACGATCTCCAAGATATAGAAAGGGAAAAGGGCCATTTGGCCCTGTGTATGGCAGGCTAAGGTCCTAGAGCTATTGAGAATCCCTGCAAAGGGTTAAAAGAAGCATCTCCTCTTCACTGCATGTGCTTTTGCACTCGTGGATGTCAGGCACATATAAAGAACCTATTCAAACTAAAAAGAGCGCTGCCTGAGGAGTTCTCTACTTATTGGATACTTCTGGTGAATTCTAGAAAGATCCATGAGCCCAGGTTTGCTCCTGTACACCATAAAATCTCCCAGGGCCACCCCCACCCCACCCCACCCCACCCCTGGCCACTCTAAGCCCGAGGAAGCCATACCCAGGTTGAGACAAGCCAGCGTGTTGGTACACTTCCACTCCTTCTCGTGTGTGGCCACTTTGACATCGTCCATGACAAGAGGCACCCAGCCACCAAATACATACATTCTGGGAGGGTGAAGGAAAAGCAAGAGAGGACTGAAGAGGAAGTACCAAGCTAGGGGGTACCTCTTCTAACCAGAAAGTTCTGAATTTGCTCAGTTCTGTAGAAGGCCTCAAGAGTCCCTGAAGAGTCATGAAGCTGTTTAATAAGACACTTTCTACTGGATGGTTCAACTAATACTACAAAGAACTGTCATTTGTATGGTAGAACATTGTTTGGCTCATTTAAGGTGTACCTGAATCTCCATGAACTCCAGACCTTGGCTTTCACAAAGAATGAATGCTGTTTGTGTGAGGAGCTACAGCAGTCTTACTGGACAAGGAAGGGTCTCAGGTTGAGTTACATGCAGTCCTTTTCATTCTAAATTTGCCTTCTCTATGTTATATTAAGGTGGGTATGGGACAGCTGAAATGACAGCCCTGACAAAAAGAAGTCTCCTTGGATTGAGGGACAATTGACAAAACTGACTTGAGAACCCTTCAGATATCAGGGGCAGCTCAGGTCAGGGAGAACAGCAAACACTCACTTGTTTCCTATGGTGGTTGCAGAGTGAAGGCTTCGAGGAAGGGGTGCCACCCCACTAAGGCTGGGTTTATTCCATGTCAGTGTCTCTGCAGAGAAGGAGAGAAGATTACCTATGTTGGATCAAATACCATTTAATTCCAGGACTTGGACCAAAGGGGCACTAAACCAACTTAAGAACTGCATTCCTGTCAACAAAAATCCCTCAAGAGCCCTCCAATTTATTGCCCTAACAGCTAGGTTTCAGCATTTCCAAAGCTGGTTGTATGATCCAGGCAAGGTTTCTTCCCAAATATATTGGGCACCTGCTATAAGGCAGTACTGTTCTCAGGGATGACATAAGGGTGTCAAGTTCATCCCTGCTTCTCCTTTACACTTCTACTCCCTGTAGAACACATTAACCCCTATGCCACCTTAGCACTAGACAATTTACACTTTAGGAAACATTGCTACTCAAGTTTTGCTTATGTTCAAATGTTTTGATCCAAAGGGCAATATAACCAAGATCTACCCACACCCAACCCAGTACCCACTTTACAGCCAAAGTAAAAGATATAATTGGTCTATGAACAACCAATTTTACTGTGCTACTCACATCAGAATACACCAATCCACACATACAGACTGTTCACTAAGGAGTTAGTAAGAACTCTACCCAAATTGAGAAAATTCTATTCTAAAAAGATTGTACTCTCTCCCTATTCTCCAAATCAACTGAGGCTTACTGTTTCCTATCCACTGACAAGGTTAAGGGGGAAGGAGGACACTAGTTCCCCATGAGCCTCACCTCATCAGTCACTCAAAGCCAGCTACCCAGAAAACTGGCTTTGTTCTGAAGCAACTGAAACAGTAGCAGCTTCTTACCGATATCCAGAGTCCAAAGGTCCCCTAGCCTGCAGCCACTCATCCCTCCATAGATCACCAGCTTTGATTTCTTGTTATCTTTTTCAGTGTAGACCACGGCAGTATGTGACTCCCGAGGTGGAGGCAGGACTCCGTAAGTGATGGGGATGTCCCAAGCTACCACTCCAGAGCCTGGTCGTAGTTCTAGTATATATAAGTCATTCAGGTACCTGAGGAAGATCATTTTTATAGCAAGCCTTGAGCACATCTTGAGCACAGTCACCACAGGCTTTACTGGGTATCTCAGTGAGCAGTAGATTTGTTAGAACATAAAAGAGGAAAGGCCAGGAACAGGCATGGTGGTGAACGCCTTTAATCCCAGCGCTTGGGAAGTAGAGGCAAGTGGATCTCTGCTGAGTTTGAGGCCAGACTGGTCTACAAAATGAGTACCAGGACACCCAAAGCTGTTACACAGAGAAATTGTTTTGAAAAACCAAAGAAGAAAAAAAGAGCAAAGACCATAGAACCCTTGCCCTTGAAAGAGAGGACTGACTGCCAGGAGTTTACTAGGTGAGTACAGTTGGAGCAAGGAAAGGGTATATGTGTGAAACTATGATAGCAGCCTCAGTTCACATTCAGTGGCAGGTTCCTTCAGGATGCATACAATGCCAGATATTATACCTGAGCCTCTCTAGAGCAAGGGATGTCAAGCTTGGAACTACCCCCAGATAGTAAGGCCTTTTGCCACAGAACTTAAAAAATACACATCAGAGCCGGGTGATGGT